>NC_047166.1:23233523-23537273 GCF_009819705.1 Hippoglossus hippoglossus | reverse complement strand
CCAGATGTTTTTAGCAGGTGCTAATGTTCTGTTGACTACAACCAGTGTTTTTTCCCCCCAGATAATTTAAACCATTGTGCATCCCTGCAAATGATACAACATGATGAGGACTAAGGTCTAGTCTACACTACTGCAGTTAATCTTTTGAACAGATATTTTCCTTTTCGTTTTTCAAACACGACCTTCGTTTCAGAAATATCTCTGATGAGAACACAACATTTACAAACGCTCAAACAAGCATGTCGGTCCAGGGGGTGGCAATTAACTGTACATCAACAATCCGGCAAATACTAGAGAAAAACATTGTGAGCTCAGGTCCAAGTAATATTGGGTGAGACATACACCTGTAAATGTTGGTAATATGATACAGTAATGATAAATGTACCTGCTAACTTTGAATTAGACCTTACAGTGTTAACCAAAAGTAGAGAAATTGGTACGTAACCGACATTGTTGCGGTTTCTGGCTAATGCTTATTCCTCAAAGAAGCAGTGTTCATGCGAGAAGTAAGCTGTGACATCATTTCCCAAACGCTTTGTTGTACACACAGATACACAGAAAATCTGTACTTGCACCATTTGCGTGGCAACAAGAGGCCCAAAGTATAAAGAGGGTCTCAGTCAGCAACTGCAGATATTCTGAGGTTCTGTCCCCTTAACTTGTTGAACGTCCAATCACAAGTCACCAAGGATCTTGACGAAGTGAGCTGAAAGAAACAAATGCAAGAAAAACACCATGAATAACTACCAATAGAACAAAGACAACAATAGAGACCTACACTGTAAAGATGCTGACCGCTGTGAACCACTTAGCGACTATGAGATCATTTACAGTGAATCTTTAAGCTTGCATCTGCCTTCCTGTTTAGGTTATTGTTCCATTTAGACTGAAACCAGATTTACAGCAGAAATAGAGGCCATTTTTGGATCTCAAGATTACACTGTTTTGGTGTAATCTTGCATCAAGTGTTAGTAAGTTCAAGTCAACTGAATGGCCTATAATGACCAGTGGAACCAGCCTGCATAGTCGGTGGTTTCCCAGTGTCACTCACTTGTCCTTTTGCTTTTGTTTGTCTTTGGTTCAACATTTAGCTTTGCGGTAAAGCCAGAGCTCGTGCCAAAACCAGCCCTGAAAGAATGGGCAAGAATAAGATCAACATTTTTTCTATTCATTAGAGTGAAAAACATTAAGACCATCTTTTGTTCCTATTATAATTGGCATTTGATACTGCACTGTGTTGCCTCTTGTCTTTCGGATGTCAGTGACTCTGGCTAGTCATGCACATTCAGTATGCTGGAGTGTCCTCTCCTGAAAAACTTGGCAGTGGCTCACTACAATGATGAACTCACTTCACTACAAACAACCCACTTAACCCAAAGCAGTTGGGTACTCCATTTGATGGCTTTTTCACCAATCTGCTCAAATGTGTAGAAGGAAGAGTCGCATCCGAGAGTAATTCACCCAATTGTCCACTTCCACTCCCTCCCCCCTAAAAAAAACGGGCATTAAAGGAAAGTCTTCAAAAGTTAGCAAAGGATGTGTCTCACTTTTCCAGCAGTAGTTGTTTATGGCTTTGCAGCTCAGTCTAAATAAACCAAAATTGCTCTAATTGAGGTATGTTGTTCGAAGTCCAGCATGCTGAGCATAGAGGGCTTTTTTCTGTTTTTACCCCTCAAATTGTTAGACCCCTTATTTTAAGTTCCAGCGAGATCAGGCTCTGTAACTACATATCTGTTTCTTCCCCCTACAATGCAAGAGGCTTTTTAGATGAGGGGGGAAAGGTAGAAATGGATTTCATTAGTGGGAGCCTGTGTACTGCACTCCCCCTCCCCTCTTTTTGGTGTTTTGTGGACCTCCCATCCTAACAGGCCCCTTGTCTGTCTCTCCCTCCCCCGTATGGGAGAGGTGAGGCTCCATAAAGTCATTTAACGTGGGAAACCCAGTCAATTAAACGAAGGAAGCCAGCCTTGCAAAATCCATGCCTCAGGTCTTGTTACAGTGTGGCCTAGCCCGAAAAGAGCAACTTATTCATATCATCACTTAATGCAGGGATTGAATGTTAAGAATAAAGATTGAGTGTCCTGTCGAATCCCCAGCACAGTAAATTTATTGTTGCTGGTCACTCAGCGAAAATGTGCCCATTTCACAAACCAATGGAAACTTAAGGTAACTGCTGGAAAAACCCAGGTATTGAAACTTTTCTAGCGTGGCCACTAGTGAAAGCCAGACTGTGTGTGTGTGTGTGTGTAGAAAGCTGCCATAATGACCTGGAGGTCAGCCAAACGTAGCAGGCAGGGACTTCCAAGAGGGAAAAAGCTAACAAACAAAACAAAACAGATGAAACTTTGACCTTTATCCTGGCAGTGCAGCTAGCCTTTTCTCCTCATGTTATAATACTGATCTCTCCCGTGACTTCTGAACTTCTGAAAAAAATCATTCAGAACCCCCCCCCTTAGTCATTCTCTGTAATAAAAGAAACTCTGCTACTCTGACTGGATAGATGAACACATTGTCTTACTGTGTTCTCCTTTTGGGTAGTACCACAAGAGTTTTCCAAACATTTTCCTCTTACCTGCCATCGTCTGTTACTATAGCAGTTCACTGAAATGTTGTCGGAGTGTAACTGGTCTTTGCCGAGTTGAAAAGAAAAACCCTTTTTATATCAGAATAATTTTACCAATTTGTGGGGTTCCAGCGGAAACCTGTTCTTTTTTTAGTGTTTCCTCCACTTGCACATCTGTCGTGTCTCACAGTCCACTCCAGCGGCTGTCCGTCGGCGTACGGGGGTGTGTGGTTAGCATCTAGGTTTCTCTGGCCGCTCAGCAGACACCCACCCTGACTTCCTGCTTGACTCATGTCACTGTGTCTGGTGTTTGGTGTTATCGTGGACTGCTGTGGTACAGAGTTTCCCATGAGCCCTCGGGTGTAGTCCAATGTGCACAGGTTCAGAGGCACTCTCAACCTGTCTTTCATTACTGATTCTGTTTTGTTTGTTTTAACCTGTTCTGGAAATCAGAAACAGTAGCCTGTGACATTTTTCAGAGTGATTATCTCCACAAAGATGTGTCTTGTTAGTATCAGTTCATATTTCAGCCTAATTACCTTGTGACAACGACAGAGTGGTCGAGAGTTGCTGAAGGTAATGTAGGGATTTTCTTTCAATTATCTCCCTCATGAATTAAGTTAACTTTGCAAAAAATCTAATGCAAACAGTTTACTTTTATATGGAAGGTTAACTAAAAGTTCTTGACAACCAGCACAGAACATTTCTTAGTGTTTCTTCAGTCTCATAATGAATGTATTGCATGTTTTAATACAGGCTGGAATGTCTTTAATTCATTTTTACAAATAAAAGGCCATAAAAAGTGATACATTCTCTTGAATTTAGATTAGGTCACCACAAATATTTCTCTACTGTGCCAGATGGAAGACAAATAATTATTCCATTATGTTCCAGTATGCGCTGCATCGTTGGTTTGTTTCCGGTTTCAAAAGTCATTCAAACTTGGGACAATGGGGAATCTAAAGTACATAACTGTATTTACTTGAAAGAAGTATATTTTGACTTAAATTTAACTTGTTGATGGCTGTAGGTACCTAGTTATATGTATGACTCATTTGGCCATTCGGATTCATTTTCATTAGTTAGCCCCCATCATACAATATACTGTCACCCCTCCACAGCAGTACAATAATAGGATAAGAAAAGCTGTTTGATATACAAGTAGCAAAGTCAGACTTCTGCACATTGTAGACACAAACACATTTGTCATAAGGGATATGGTGTAGGTCAGTGCAGATTCAGACAATGTCTCCTGTCACTGCCTAATGGGTGCTAAGTGTGTCTGCCCCATCCTTGAAATTGATTATTATATTTTCAGGTTGGTCGTGCATCTCATTTTTCATTGAATTGCAGTCGCTGACAGAATTTTGTCTTTTCAAGTGTGGTTTGTTGGTGGAATCAGTTTTTTTTACCTAGCATGTTTTTGGTGGTGATATAAGTACATAATTTAAGTCATGCTTGATTTGACCCCTGCCGTGGTATTATTATAATTGTAATAGTATAATATTATTTTAATAATAATCGTATGGTACAGGGTTCCCGCCCTCCTTAAAAACGTTTAAATAGTCTTAAATTAAAAACAATGAAATTAAGGTATTAAATTTACCACAAATTTGCTGCAAAGTATTACAGTATTACAACTTCCACATAGTCATGTCAAGTTTCATGTTCAAGTCAATGAAGCTTTATTGGCAGACCGGACCATAACATTGTCCAACAAACAAACTAATAAATAAAGCAGACTTATAATAGTAACAACAACAATGGTAATAACAATAATTGTAAATGAACTCATATTTTGAGCACTCTGTCAGGAAGTTTTACAATGTTACCCTCACTCAATATTATTATTCTGTAATCTTATTAAGCTTATTAATTGGTTTAAATAACGTATCTTCTATCAAATAAATTGTTTTGGCATTTTGAGATCTAAAAACATTAATATAGGTCTGAAAAGGTCTTATAAAGCATTCAATTTGACTTTAAAAATGGTGCAAGAACCCTGTGGTAATTTCTCTGGATATCTGGACCTCTGCCTCATCAGTTTTAATGATGCTAAATCACTGGCTCTTTCTAAACTTTAGTTTAATGACATTTGAAATGTTTGCTATAACTGGGCCCAAATGATAATTGGCATTGATTATAAGTCTTGTAATTGCTGATATACAATTGGATTTGAGGACCTTCACCAAGACACGATCAAGTAAGCTCCACTGCTATTAAGATGGTTTACTTCCAGCAAATTGTACAGACGGCGAAGTGACACTCAAGCTTCAAACATGCCTTCACTCGATGTGGTAATTTTAAAGTATCAAACTTTTATGGTCAGCTGCAATGCAGTGGTTGTCATATCTAAAAGTGCAGCAAATTTGGTTTTATAAAAAGATAAACAGTGTTTCATGATCCATTTCTCACTTTCTGTCAAGCCCTATTCCCTTAGGATGACATAATTTAATCAGGTTTTCCAGTATAAATAAGAACATCTACTGCAGCGTGCAGCTGTCCCACTGACGCCAGACAAGCAGTGGCAAGCATGGTCTCACATTTTATGATGTTCCTGAACACTCCGCCAACCTGTATCAGGAGGCTTTTAATCAGCATTTGTCTCTCAAAAAGTGTGGAAAATGTTTTTGCGCTGTAATGTTATGTATCACATATTTTATCAAGTGTCCCATGTTGTCCGTTCCCTAGGTCCCATCTACAGACAGGAATGCCCTGAACTCTCTGTGGGGCAAGCTGGCATCTGAGATCCTGATGCAGAACTGGGAGGCAGCCATGGAGGACCTCACCCGCCTGAGAGAGACTATCGATAACAATGTAAATGCCCCACTTCTCAGAATTTGATACCTCATCTAGATTCCCTTACATAGACTGCATATTGACATTTCACTTTCAGTACAGCTCTGCTGTGGCATTTTATTCCTCAACCACACGCTCTCATCTGACTACTTAAGAACTAGGATTTGAGTATAAAGTGGTTGTCTGAGTTTGATTGATGGTCATCTAGGAGAGAGAAATGCTTAAAGGGATAGTTCACTGAAAAATGAAAATTAACTCATTATCTGCTCACCACTATGCCGGTAGTGGGCTATGCCGATTTTTGAGTCGACAAAACACTTTTGGAGTTTCAGGAGTAAACAGTGTTGCAGCCAAAGAGACCCCTTCTTCAGACGTGAAAAAAACCCATAACATGCCTCCATATTGCTTGTGTGGTGTCATCCAAGTCTGAAAAAGGGGTCCTGTTTAATTCAATTGTATTGGATTTGGCTGCAACACAGTTTACCGCTGAGACTCTTAAGTGTTTAATGGACTCAAACACGTCACCCACCCTTCCATCGGCATAGTTGTGAGTGGATAATGAGTGAATCTTCATTTTTCGGTGAACTTTCCCTTTAATGCCTTTATTTCTGGTACCTTGTTGTAGAAAAGGGCAGCTACTGTGTTAATTTAGCTGCTACAAAACAAATTCATATTTTGCTTTATTATTTTTCAAATCCTTATCTCTTGTATTTTTCTTTCCTGTCCAGACTGTCAGCTCCCCTCTCCAGTCTCTTCAGCAGAGGACATGGCTCATTCACTGGTCTCTCTTTGTCTTCTTCAACCACCCCAAGGGCAGAGACAATATCATTGAGCTCTTTCTGTACCAGCCACAGTAAGTACATTTATAAAATTAATTTGTCTAATTTCTTGGTTTTGCTTGCTCTTTTTACACCCAGGAAATTAAAATCTCATGAAAGATTGCCTGGAAGGAGTTTTGAAGATTAATTTCCACTAAACAAGGGTGACAGGAAAGGGAACATTCTGTAGCTTCAAGTACACTAAAATGAACTTGTAGTGATTCATTACGATTCATGTTTTGGAAAATCCAACTAAAAGCAGCCACTTTATGCTTCAGAGAGTGTATAACAACTCTCTTATTGTTTTGTTGTTTCATATAATTTTTGTCTCCAGTTCTGTTATTATGTTGTGTACTTTCTCCCTGAAGCGTTTTGTGATAGATGGAGTTTGTGTGTGTTATTAAAGTATCCTATCTACAAATAATTCTTGATCCTGAAAGCATTTGTAGAAAAGGTCAGTCAGTGGTTTTATACGTGAACTTCATTTAGAGAAAACCATTTGCTTAAATAACACATTTTTGGGTGGTGGGCTTCTTCATGAACCCTGCCGGTATTTTTTAAAGTGGTTTCAGAAGTGTGTGTTTTCGTGTGGTCTGTTTACTCTCCAAGTCGAACGAGGCCATGTGTATCCCAGATCGGAAACTTTATACACCGTGTTAAAATTTGCACACCACCTATTTTGATGTCTTTGCTCCTTCCCCCTGTTCTGATTGCAGGCTTGTATAATTGTACAGATGATTGGGCTCCACAGACAGTATGACAGGCGACCACAACACAGCACACTCAAATGTCTGGTTCCCTGAATTTTACTCCATTTTTAATTTTATTGTGGATGATTAAGGAGGCCTGCCCAATAATTACTCATGAAAAGCTCACCCAACCATCTGTGTGGATAAACTGAGGTAGTTTTGTGTGCTTTGCAGTTTCACAGTCTCGAAACCTCATGTTTTCCCCACTGAGGCTTGGCTCGGCTCTTGTTTCCCATCTTTTGACCAGTACTTCCTTTGGCTTAAGCTGGTGACCAGTGGCTGGCCTTCAGCTCCACATTTGACCTCCTTTACCCCTGCAGTCAGCAGATGTTGATCCAAAGCTTTGTGTACTGTTGACACTGGCCTCAGAGCCACTAAATGCTCAGCAACTATGGTACAGGTGCAGCCTGATGAAACACTATCACAATAGTATATCCCAAGTAATTTGATTGTAGGGTTAGTTATCGCTTGGGTCTTTTCTGATATTGTTGCTAAATTATACTTTTTAAATGGTACTGGTGCCTAAACAGTGTCTGAACCAATACTTTTTCCTTTGAAAAAAACAAAACATAAAACAATGGTCAACTATAAGAATAGCGTTTTTATTGTTGAGGCGAATTGGACGCTAAAACTGTTATGGTTAAAGTATATTTAACATAAAAATACAAATATAAATGTACTTTATATATATTTGTCTGAACATGACCCGAGCCCAAAGCAGTTAAAGTAAGCTGCACTGAGTTTGTTACTCTCTTGCAGACACAAATGGTTATTGCTTGTTTTCACAGATTACAGACACGCACAGTGTAAAAAATCAGACCAGCCAACGTGACCGACCAGACCTGTATATTATTTAAAACACACAGTACTGTGTTGTCAATGTTGCGCTGGTCAAGCTCCTCCCTCTTTCTCTCTCTTCAGTATTTGACTATATTTCTTCTGACTTCAGCTTTGAGATCAAACTATTTATTTACTTCAACTCTCTCCCGATACAGCTTTCACTGAATGTGTTACTGTATCCCATTGTTAGTTTTTTATTTTGTATCCACTTCTGACACTACAAAATATAACAGCTATTTTACGGGTTGAGTCCTGTGTGCCATTTGTTTTGGGACGACGCGTAGAAGTAATCAACGTCATTGATTACGTAAATACGTTGACTCGCGGAATGTGCTTCGAAGCGTCGAATGAAAGGTGGCTGCACACAGTCAAGGCATGCAGTCACCTGAAGAGCAAGCTGAAGCAAATAAAATCGCCCACGCTCTTCGAGCATAGGTCCCCAATAGTCGGTCTATACGGACCCAGACCTGTTGTTAGATTTTGACGGACCGTTTCTATTTTATCCTGCGCACTTCTTTCCCCCGCATTTACGGTAGTCCTATTTTAAGCTGCGCAGCCTTTTTCGTCTTAACATTCGTAAATCCTGGCAGCACACGGTAGACTTTACTTCACTGAACAAGAGAAAGTGGGAACAAAGAGGAAAGTTAAAGCTGTCTAGTTGTTAATGTTTGTTGAGATTGTTTATATGTGAAATGTAGTTATATAAAGAAAAAAGAAAATGGGGAAACTCAAACTACATCTTTTTATTTATTTTTTCTAAAATTATGCACTTTATATTTAGATTTTAGTTGAAATGAGAAAATATTTATTTTATTATTAGAGTACACTTCAGTTAAGTGTGACAATTAATAATAAACATTGTTGAAATACTATTGAATTATACTTACTTTTTGTCAGTTTTTGACTTCATACAGACATCGATAAAGAAATAATCGATAGGTGCAGCCCTAATACTGATACCCAGGAAGATACTTGATACAGTTTTCGATACAACAGGGAGAAAAAATTAAAAGGCATAAAAAATGTTTTAATACAAATTACAATACAGACAATAACATCAAAATCACTGTTTATGTTCAGTTTGTTGATCAAATTTACTCAGTCTAACTTAAAAGACGGCTAATGTGGTGCTGTAATGTTATGTATCACATATTTTATCAAGTGTCCCATTTAGGCCCTCTCCAAGGTAGGGTTAGGGTTAGGGGTTGGGTTACCCTAGTTAAATGGCTAACGTTAAGGTGTGCCGCCGGCCGGGTTAACGTTTATGATAACTGTTTAATACTTCAATTTTGTTGAAATGGGTGCTTTACTGACCTCAAAATTCGTCAAAAAGAATGAGGTGTCGCACTATTTGCTCAACATCCTTAGCCTTACCCTGGTCATTTGCCTCGTATGCAAAATACTTCCAAACAGCACTTTAGCTTTTTTTCATTTTCGTCTTAAACTGGTCGCGAAGGCCCTTCAGCAGCATCACTTGCCATATTAAGTTAATTGTTTGCTGGTGACACCAGCTCAGTGTGGTGAATGTCAACTAGTGTTCATGTGTGCGGCTGCTAGTGACAGGTGCGAGCAATTCTGCGTTTCATGAACGCATCCTGAGTCTGACGTAGAGTTTTCTTAGAAAATGACTTAAGAACAATTTTTCTTTAATTCTCAAGAAGATATTGGTGAATGAAGCCCAATGTTAACAAAGCACATGCAGTGATTTTTATGTTGCCTGTAAGCAGGGCAACTATTTCAGCACTTGGCTCAGGCGCTAAAATTAGGCACCAAAATCTGCGTTGTGATTCGGTCCAGCAGGTACCATCCGTGTCGGTACAAGTGACTTATTGTTTTTTGACTTTAGACTTATCCCTTCGGGAAATTTGTTCTCACAGCCATTCCAGTACAATCAACACAGATGGACACATTGCAACAGAGGTAACCCACAGATGGACAGGATGTCACTTAAAAGCATAAACTTCAAACCCTCCTGTACAAATAAGTTAGATTCACCGAGGCAGTTTAAGTGCTGCAAAGGGGACAAAGTCCTGGATTTTGGTACCCAACCCTACTTGTTTGTCTGTATTTCCCGTTAAGTTGTTGAACATCATTTCCAGGTGGGCTGTGGAATAAGTAACCTTGTTTCCCTGTCCCTCTTCAGTGTTCTCCCACAGCTTCCCCCCTTTAAAAAGTGGAAATTTTAACTCCTACTGGATTTCTTGGCTGCATGCCTCAGTAGCATCTTCAGCAAACCAGTGCAGTGACGCTTGTTGCTTCAAAACTCAACTCAAAAAAAAGATGAAGTCCCCTATGTGGGGTAGGATGAATGTCCCCCAGATATGGTACAGTGACTCATGCAAGATTGCTTGCTATTGGAGCCCCCCCTGGAGAGTGAGTAGGTGTAAGTTAATCAGGAACACAGCACGGAGCATTGCGGTCTTCCACGGGAGTCAAGCAACTACAAAGGGAGGGAGGGACAGAGCTCTCCTAAAACCAGGCTGACGGTGGCTTTGCCGAGCAGCCCACTTCTGTTTTTAGACCCAACATCACAACTGCCACAGGTCTCCTGTCCCTTTAATTGTTTCAGCAAATTAAACTGTTGTCGGCACTCTTTCTCTGAACACCATGTGTTCCTCTGGACTCCGCAATAGGGGCCCTTTGCACTTCCTCTGTGCTGATTTAATTTGGTCAGTGGGGGGTTAAAGCGGAGGGTGAAGTTCAAAGATGCATATTTAGAAAGCAATAAAGTGTTCTGATGACATAGTTAATGTTGACTGATTGCCAATTTGGACAAGAAAAGTGGCATGTACTCGTGTGTTTGTGTGTGCACACAGACCTTACATGTTGTTTTTACAGAACACCGTCTCCAGAGTTGGTGTGGGATTAGCATCAGCCTCTAACAGCGTTGTGTCTCTTGTGTTCAGCCCTTAGCCAGTTGACCTGTGGTTGAAACGTCAGTCCCTGATGGATTGAGTTACAGCTACTGGGCAGGTCCTTGCTCACTGATCTGTATCTTCTTGTCAGGGTTCCCTTTTCCTCCTCCCTCTCATCGGACACTAATGAAAGAGACAGCTTAAATCTGGGACCCACGTCCAGCAGGGAGAGTCCTGTTGGGACATTTATCTGTTCAGCTGCAAAAGCTTTTTCTCTGTTCTAAATGCCAGGAGCCCAATAAGCAGCCAAAATGTTATATGATGTGTCCTTGTAAAGATCATGTCGTTGCTCTGATAAGTGATTACTTTTGTGCTTCCTCATTTCAGGTACCTCAATGCTATCCAGACTATGTGCCCCCACATCTTGCGTTACTTAACCACAGCGGTCATCACTAACAAGGATGTCCGTAAGCGTCGGCAGGTTCTAAAGGATTTGGTGAAGGTCATCCAGCAGGTAACAGACGTCCTTTTCTCAAAGTTATCAGGCCATTGCTTATAGGCCACACAGGCTTTGGACGTATGAGTAACCAACCATGCAACCCAATAGCTTTGCTAACACTTCTTTTAAGAGCAGGGAGTGTGTTTTAGAGCTTGGATCCAAGCTGGAGAATCTATAAACCCATTACTTCTGATAAATGGTAGTGAACTGACTGAATGCAACGTACCAGAGCTTTCTCTGCCAATGGCAGCAGATACTTTAGCGATCTAAGCACCGTCTTGGGTTGTGGGTAATCACTAAAACATGTGCTCAGTGCTCTGCTCTATGGCCTCAGGTCAGGTTGCGACTCCTTCTGTAAGCATAATTTGCAACTGTTCAGAGTTCACAATGTGTTTCTGCTCAAGTCCCTGTAAACTGTTATGTTTATTTAGCTATTGTGCCCAGCAGGTGGTCATTTTGACTATATAGTCAACAACACTAGGATTCATGTTGTTTTTTTAGTGAGTATGTACATGTTGATTTCACAACCACTATTTTAGTAATTGTGAAAAGTCCTGTTTCATATTGCATCTTTGCTTTATATCTAAATACCTTCTGAACCTCATTGTGTATTTCTGCTTTATTTGCAGCTTAACATATCTGAACCTATATTTATTTTTTCTTCCAGGAATCCTACACCTACAAAGATCCAATTACAGAGTTTGTGGAGTGCCTGTATGTGAACTTTGACTTTGACAGTGCTCAGAAGAAACTCAGGGAGTGCGAGTCGGTGAGTAACCACTTCAGTGACCTCAACATCATTCATTTGAACCTATTGTTCCCGAAACTATGAGAACGACTTTATTGTGCCTCTTTGTGACAATACAACGGTTTTCTGCGGATCTCTGATTTGCAGACGCGACTCCTGAACTTTCACACGGAGGATCGTCGTAAACATGGTTTGCAATCGCGTGATCTCTGTCTGACCTTCCGCCTGTTCACACAGCTTTCTGTTTACCGGAGTTCAGCGTGGGTCCGGTGCTGACAGAACAGTGATAGTCGGCGCCTTGTATCTTACTGTCAGAAATAGAGGTCTCCTTGGACACCGTCTCTGACTCAGACTGTAGTCAGATATTTACTATGGCCTGTAATTGACCCATGAGGCCAGTAGTTAACAGTAAAAGCTTTATAACAAAATCCTCTACAGAGGCGTGCAGCCACTCGTTTTAAAGAGGGAGATCTGTCATAGCTCCATTGTTTAGAGCATTTCTATCAATTTCGGTTTGTAATTGCTATATTTTACTGTCCTTGATGTGAGATTAGAACCAAGATAGTATACTGTCTTGTATGTTGACTACAATGCGGAGACCATTGAACTATGTGATATGATTTGATGATAACATTGGCTCAATCAGGTGATATTTATAGCTCAATGAGAAAGAATATACAACAAGCATGTCGCAATTTTATTTCATCATATTTTATTTTATTATCTTGTATGCCTCTATACTCCTGTGAATTTGTCAGAATCCTCCTTTCTTTATGTCTGTGTCCAAATCTGTTCTAAAAAACAATGCTGATATAGGGATCACCTTCTCCACAGAACCTCAGTCAGATACTAGCAACTTTTATTTAGGCGTCCTTTTTTGTAAAAAACGAACAATACTTGCTCCATTAATACGTACTGACAAGATTAATAGAGGGCTGATACTGTTTTTGGCTGCTGTTAGTGTTTCCGCTGCCACAAACAGGGTGTACATATTAATACACTAGCAACATCTTAATATTATAACATAGACTGCATCGTTTTTTCAAGCTGCCAAGTGAGTGTGTACTTTTTCTATGACAAAATATCAGTGAAACAATTTAATACAGTTCCCTAAAGCACCATGAACTACAGACTCAATAATGACAATTGTGTTGAATCAACGCCCTTGCTACAGTATTATAAAAGGGAATTATTAAGCCTTTCTAGAATATATGTTATGAGTTTTGCTGGTCAGGTTCCAGGGACACAGTAAATGGACAGTAATCACATTTAAAGAGAAAGAGCAGGTGTCTTGGCAGGTGTTGTGCCATATGTACATTTTGCATGACTTGATCTAGTGAGGCATTCTTTGCATATACACAGTAATCTAGCTTTCCCAGATGACTTCATACTTTGGACCTGCAGGAACAAAGGACTAAAGGGTCATTTGGTCCCTTTTTCATCTTTTGCCTCTTGAAGAAAAACCTTCAAAATGATGGTTCTCTCCCCAGGAGTAAACATTTAGAAGTCATAGCACTGGTTTACTCAAGGTTCCGTTTCATTTTAGCCTATATTCAAGTTCATACAAAGAGTCTATTTAACACATGAGGAAGTTATAACCAAACTCATCTGGGCAGATTTGTTTTTAAGTTATACCCTTAAAAAAATCTGTGCATGTTCAGACAGAAAATCCACAGTATGTTCTAAGAGAAATTGGATTTTTCCTGTGCAAAGGCCTCCAGGGACCATCTCCAAATGATGACATGTACCATCAACAATATTAGAGCTGTATCCAATTTCAGCTTAGACATGACAGTCAATCACCGACCTTGTTTAACACTTCATAGGAACTCCCTGGATTGGGCATGACCTTCCCTCATAGGGTTCTGTTTGCAGAGACTCCGCTGAGGTTAAAACAGATACTCAATCCCTACTAAATCTGAGGTCATACCCCCAGTTATTCCAGGTGCTTTCAACACTGGCATACCTGTCAGTCTTATCAGAGCCTGTCCAGCAGACACCAAAAAAATGACCCGGCTCAGTTCACAAGCAAGTGTAGCAAGGTGGGTGGCTCCTAAAGTGTTTTGCAGCACCTTTAATGCATTGCCTGTGATGGTCTGCAAACATTTTCCTAAATTGTTCTCTTTGAAGCCAGTGCCATTTTTTCCCCCTGCAGAAATTCACACGCAAGCCACACGCAATGGCACATTATTGTGGCGGTAAAAGGATTCATAGACCGTGCAGTGATTGAGGTAAACGGATACCCCACTGGGATGGGCTGTTGTCTTGATGAGCATTTGTAATGCATCAATTTTGAGCCATTGAGTAGAGTGGCACCCATCTATTTACTGATTGCTGTAATAGCAAGATGTGGGTATTGTTTTCAGCTGCCCTGTCGGCAGTTCACTGTACCATGTACAATAGTTCAAGCCAGGGGGGAGGGGGTGAACTGTCTTGTACAAGCTGCGTAAGTTTTCTTTCTTTCTTATTGGTTTTTTCTTTCCCACTCCACCTGAATCTGGAATCACTGTCAGATGTTAGATGCTTGCATGTCAAATAATGAAAAGTATAGGCCCACCTATAGTCAGACCCTCAGATTGCGCATAAAGGGCTCTTAAAGCCCCTTTCAGCATTTGTTTAAGCTTTGTGGTCTGAATCCCAGATGACACTAATTAGAGCACTTAACTCTTCAAAGTTTATCTGCCTTAGATAAGCCTTGTCATATCTGAAATGTGCATTGCCTGGTAGCGCTATGTAGTTGGGATTTATTCAAGCAGAACTCTGGGCAGATAGCAGCTTAAGCAAACCAAGAGCTGGTAATGCAATGTGAAATAGCACTCAATGGAGAGTTGGAATGCAGCATGCTCTGAGAAAGGGGAAGGTTTCACACACTGGTACCTCTAGGACCATAGCTGGGTCCAGAACATTTACAGAAGATGAATGGGCCATAGACGGTGATGTCAAAGAGTCCAAGGAAGGCCATAATTCATGGCTGAGAAGCAACACTTATCTTTGAGTTTCTATGGACTGGTCTTGCTGCTGTTGTTGGATAACTAGCTGTGAAATTTGGCAATCCCGGACAGGAGAGTTGACACTTAAGCACCAGACCAGAAGACTGATGACAAGTCACAGATGAAGTGGTCATCTCTGTGGTTGGCTCTGTTCTTACTGTATTGTCTCATGTGGTGGCCAAATAATTCAATGATTTGTGGTTGATATGGAGTACCTTGCATGATGTAGAATTGGATGAGGTGCATGTGTAAAGGCAAATGTCCGATTGAGGGCCTTCAGATTATCTGCAGACTTTTTCCGCCTGGCCCACTGGTATAAAGTCTGCAGAAAGTCAGGAGAATCCGATGTGACAACACAGCGGGGGATCCTCTGCTGGATCTGCCGGCTCTTAGAGGGAGCACTAAAACTTTGGTCAAAACAAACCTTTTGCGAGCCTTGATTTAGACGGTATGGTCCTCCCTGCCCTGTTCTCTATATGTCCAAAAAATAGTCCAGACAGATACAACATATTGAAACGTGGGTTTCTGCTCTACATTCCTATCAGTTTGATGGTTCCAGCTTGAATGTCCTAATGAGTGTTAGCAAAGGTGTAACTTCTGTGCGTACTCAACTATTTAGTCTAAGTTAAACCTTAAACTTTTTCAGTGAAGGATGTTTGAAGTAGCCCTAGTAGCAGACAGAAATAATCCATTGTGTAATAATTGTACTGCTTTTAAATAACATGCATTCTGTCTCTTAGGTTCTTGTGAATGACTTCTTCCTGGTTGCTTGCCTGGAGGACTTCATTGAGAATGCCCGTCTCTTCATCTTTGAGACCTTCTGCAGGATTCACCAGTGCATTAGCATCAGGTAAGTCACTTAACACAAACCAGACCAAAGTGAAATGTAACATTTGTAAATCAGCAGTGAGTAGCAGTAGTCTCATTGGTCATGCTGCATGGGGATGATATGGCAGCTTTTGAATCCTGACTGTAATGCGCAGCAAAAGTCTGGCAGACGTCCCTGAAGACTTACAGGAAGTCCTGTTTGCTATCTCTAGACGTTGTATGCATTCTGTCAGTAGGAAGTAAGACCATGGGCTTTGTGATCAGTGCAATTTAACTCATAGATAAGTGTTTATGGCCCGTCTGCACACAGCCATGCTGACCGCACACATCTCATGGATTACGCATTGTGAAGTTTAACTGCTCCCAGGTCTCCACAGGTTGCTCTGTGGAGATCTCTTAAGACCACCTGTCCGAGAACAATTCATGAACATTTTTCCGCCAGGAAGAGGCCAAGATAAGAGTCCAAGCTCCCAGCTACTCTAATGCACAAGAACATTTCAGCTCCTTTTCGTGAGGGTGGTGGAGGTCAGAGGGTTCTGTAGGTCTCTATTGACTTCTGTTTCAAATTTTAGTTTAGTACATTATAATAAAATTGAAGGCCTTTGGATGCCTCCCCAAAACCAAGAAATATAGTCAATGCTAATTATAGTGAGCATTAGCTGAGAGGGGGGGAAAAAGATTATAGTAATTGTCTGCAATTAAGAGAGATTACAGGATTTGGCTGCTTCTTCAAATCAGTTTTAGAGTGACAAATATAAAGGCAGAAGCATTCACCCTTCTCAGCCTTTAATTCTTTTTGTAAAGGTAAATTTATGCTTGTTGCTCTATCTAATCTGGGATATCAGATAATGCATGTTATTTTGTTGTTTTACCTGTTCATCATTAATATATGGTACAAATTTCACACTGATTTCAGAAAGCTACATTCATACTATGCTGCCCCTCGGGCAAATTGTGAACACTGTAAATTTGAGGCACGGTCTGCATTTCAAATATGGTCCATGAACATATGATGTTCAGTGGAAAGAGGGAACGAATTACTTCTGTTGACACGAAAATGATTGCATTGACTGTTACATAGAGCCGTGGAGGTCTGTAGTCAAGGTTGAACCGTGGAACATGATCAGGCCCTGTCGAAATCTCCAGTTGCAGATTGTCTGGAATTGATTAGGAGTCCTGGTTCTTTTTGGCAGACTTACTGCAATTGGATCCATTTACTTGTTAAGTACCACAAAGGTTAGTGGTAACACTGAAAGAGGAAGTTGAATGGTGATATTTCTACTTTTCACCTTCTTTCCGTGTCCCCAGCTCTGTTTGTGGAGGTTTCTGACACAGGAACACATATCAGGGGCAATTTCAGGGATTTCTGTGTTTATTTCTGGCTGTGTTATGACGATGGACAGATCATGTCTAGTCTTGACAGACACCCAAATTCCATGTCATTAGCACTCTGTCCAGAAGCCCTCTGTATCGAAGCGTGTACCCAGATGAATTTGATGGCTGTATTTAATGAGGACATTTTTACAGCTGTTGGCCATGATGGTTTCACAGATATTTAGCTCGCCGTGTGCCCACAGCTTTAGACACAAGAGTACACCAGAAGTTGGCGTAATTTAGTTATTTTGTGTAATAAAGGCTTATGTAAAATGTACTGGAAGTGAAAATGCGATTCAGCCTGCCTTGCACTCTTAATTGCGCGTACACACACACACACACACACACACACACACACACACACACACACACACACACACACACACACACACTTGACTTTTCAGTGTCCTGAGTGGGTTTCTAATCTAGCTTTTTCTCCCCTGTTTGATTTACAGGATTTATTACCTTAGTTCTTTCTTGAATGTTTCAGTGACGAGACCCTGCTTTGACCTCAAATGCACACTTGTCCTTTGACATCTTGAGTAAATGCTTGAGACGTGATCATTTGGGCATTTTCTTCTCCCCTCATCACTAGATTGTATTTGTACACAACAGCTCACTGGTAGTTGGAAGGGGTGTCTTGTGTATTTGGATGTAACACTGAGGATCTTTCCACCTCACAATTGAGTCATTAAAAAGACCACACGATCATTTCGGTTTCCCCGAAAAATCAATTTTACCCCAAGCTGAAAGTGAGGTTGCTCCAAATGGCTCAGAGTCTCCCAAACGCTATCATATGTTAGTGTTTAACAAAGGATTCATTTTAGGCAAGCCATGTTAAGAAGGGGGCTACTTTTGAGAAGGATCCCCCTTCCTCCTTCCTCCTTTAAGAGCGTTAGACCCCAATCCCTGACCCCTCTCTTCTAGTGTGAGGTTGGTGTTGAGACCCACAGGATTCCCCTAGCCTGAAGTCGAAAGCTCAGGAGCCAGAATGAATAAAGGGTCGAAATGAAAGTGATCCCTTCTCCCCCAAGGAAGGGGATCATGGTTGTGTAAAATAAAACCAGTCATGGAGGCTGTCTGCTCGGCTGAAGGGCCAAAGGATGTCAATAGTGTAGGTTGTTTGAGTCCGACCTATTCCCCCTGTCCTTCTTTTCTCTCCCTCTTTCTCCTCTTTTCTTGCCTGCAGTCAGAGGTTTAGTAGGGGTAGCTGCTGTAGACCTCTCTCAAAGACAATGGGATAAAGTAACCATGCTCTGATATACAAATGCCTTCCTGGGAGGAAAACATTGCCAGACTTTGTTGTATAAATTAGATTAGAGAACTTTGACTGGTGCGGTCCAGGGCCCTGGGCCTTTTGGGGTGCTCTCTGTTCCTGTGTTATGCTGCACAGATCACGTTTGGAGGGGTTAGGGGTTAGCTTAACTCCCCGTTGAGGAAACCAGATCATGTTTGTTTTGATCATCATATCTGACCTGGACTTGACTGACATGTGCCCCCACTTTAGTGAATTGTCAAACAAAACACCCAGTTCCCCTGCCCAGCAATCACTTAATCACAAGGGTAAAATCAGAACGAAAAACTATTTTCATACGAATTTGCCGTAGATTACTTGATTGTTGGTTAAATAAGTGTAGGGCTTTTCTGAGTATGAAGGAGTGCAGCTCATAATGTCCCTTCAACTTTGTTAATATTTGATGCAGGGGTCTGGGTCGTGTTTGATTTCATTATTTTGGAAGCAGTTGTTTGTCCAAATAGCCAAACCATCAAGTGTTTTTCATCAGTCGATGTGAGGTGCAACTGCCAGCAATCTAAGTGTAATAATTGATTCTGATTTTAAACTGGACCTTCATGTAAGAAAAGTTGTCAGCTATGGAATATCACCAAAATCAAAGGAGTTCTGTCATTCACTGATCTGGAGAAGATTATTCACACATTTATCTCATCCCTGTACGCACGTCTCTCCCCAAATTCTCTTTGCTGCTTCTGCAACCCATCCAAAATTCTGCAGCTATACTTCTAACTGGTTCCAAAACATTTCACCACAATATTCCCATTTTAACCTGACTACATTGGCTACTTAGGTCTTTTAGAAATTATTTGTATTTTTTATAACTTTTAAGGCTCTGTCCAGTTTGGTACCTTAGAGCTTTTCTCCCCTGTGACGTAACGTGCTACTTGAGACCTCAGAAAACATCAGTCCCCAAGTCTCGACTAAACAATGTGAATTTGATGTTAGAGCCCCCCAGTTCAAATCACTGTTTAAAAAACGTGGATAAGGCTGCTTTTAATTCTTGAGTCTGATGCTTCATCATCATCAATTATGTTTATTTTTTCAGTTTTAATAATGTATTTTATCAGTAGTTTTCCTTGTTATATTTGCCCTCCTCAGTGCCACTTTGTCTCTTTTCCTCCTTGTCTATTGCTGCTTTGTTCACTTTTTGTGTTTGTGCAGCAATTTGTAACTGTTTTAAAATAGAGCTTAATAAATAACAGTTTATTGTCATTGGTAACAATGCACCACTTGCTTGTGCAACATTTAGGACTGCAAACTAAAATCCTCAGTGTTAAAAGTGACACTCTGTGATTGCTGACATGTGTTCTCCATCACAGGCCAAACTTGCGTCATTAGACAGCTGACGCTTTTCCAAACTTGTTAGGTTCCCAATAATGATCCATTGGAGCAATTTTGTTGTCATGCATAATTTTATCCAGGTTTTTGACGACCTGAAGTATAATCAGATGTCCACCTCAGCTAGTGTTACTAGTTTTTTGATGGGAGTGACAGGTTGGTCAGTCTCTCGTTACCGTTTTCCCTCGTCTTTGCTGCAGCGATCCACATGAATCCACTCTAAACTGCTGTTTTTCTAACTCGTTATCCACCTCCTCCATCACCTCACTGTGGTGAAAGTGTTGAGAGAGATGCACTGTCACTTGGAGACTAAACCCTATGTTGCTCATTATGCTGAGGTAATGCTCTTTATTTGTTGTTTATGGTTTTAATGCCCAAACCAGACACTGACATCATTTCACTTCCCCTCTTTATGTGGTTTTGCCACCATTTGACCACGTGCTAGTCTTATTTTTTCAGTTCTAGCCTTGAGGTAAGACAGACATTATCACAAATCCCAAGTAAGATTACTTTTCACCAAAAGAATGTCTTGAATAAGTCAAGAGCGACGGGTGAAATCCGTAATGTTGGTGGGATCTGTTTACAGAGCCGTTGCGTGAGAAGTGGTGTGGTCCCTGCAGATTCAAGCTTACTCACAAAGTGTGATTAATGGACCAGGAAGTCATAATTAGTCGAGCAAATTTTTTTATAGGTCTTATAACCCCTTTTACTTTGTGTATACAAACATAGGCCATACACAATGACAAATTTGTATCTATAGTATTTGTGTTAGGTTTTTCAGGGCTGGCAGTGGTTGGTGTCTTGCTTTTGAGGTAGGGTTGCTGTAGTAATTGTCAGCAGTGCACAGAGGGGTTGGGGATATTTATTGGGGCCCTTATATGAAATGTGGTAGGCGTGGAGGGTGGTGGGGGTCAGACAGGAGGGAGGGGGCAGGAAATGTGGGGGGGGTATAGATGGGGGGATATCGAGGGGGTCGAGTTATTTTGAAAGCCACAAGGGAAGCCAGCTGCACTGGGTAAAGCTTTGGATCAAAGAATGCCAGCCACCCGCATACATCCCCTCCCTACGCTGTGACACATCCATGTCTCGCTGTATCAAAGAGCAGCCCAGTTGCCAACCTGGCTTTTATTTTGAGGGACAGTTGCTGGTTGGACCAGTGTGTCATGACAAACTTGAGTGGCCAGGCTGTGTCCTGGACATAGGAACAAAAAATGTGACCACAGAAGCCCACAACATGGGGCAGAGCTCTCACTTCTAATTGAGTTATTCATAGGAGTCTGTAAATCAAGCTCTCATTAGCAGAGGACCATTAGAAGTGTTATGGAGTGTGCTTCATATTACACACCTTTTGCCTGAAGGGCAACATGTTTGCCATTTATTAACACTGTCAAATGAAAATGGTGACTAGTCCTTTGGCTGCTAATGTTCAACATCCATCATAATGTGGTGTTAACTTGGTGCTATTACATATTTTACATAGACTGTTTATCGCTTCCAGACTGCAGCCCAGTTTAAGTAAAGTCCTGGTTTGCAACAGCCTAATCTTTTCCAGGACTCAACAACTGTACAGAATGTGTATGATTGGACACAATATAAATAAAAACAATTAACCAAATGTTTTGTTTCAGACGACATTCTCCACTAATATTATTCTTTTTATTCAGATTAAGCAGCTCTGTGGGGCTGTACTTCAGCAAAGCAGTGCTTTGAGCCAAATGTTAATACCAGTGTGCTGAAACGCTCATTGTTTGCTTGGTATAATGGATTGTTTAGCCAGTTAACATGCTAATATTTGCTTATTAGCACTAAACACTAAAGCTGCTTTCAGACATGCATTGAACTCTGGATAATCCGCTGTATGTGAGAACCCAACTGTCTGAGTCAGTTGCTGGCGGCATTCTCCAGAGTTTTTCCTGACTGCCCTCTAATAAAAACTCTGTAGAATGTCTGAGTGAGCCCACGTGAGAATACAGCAGGAGATTATCAGGAGGATTCTCAGCAAGTGTGTGGGCGCCTTGATGACGTTTTTAACAGGCGACAGGTGAAAAAGAGGTGTCATACAGGCAGAAGACGAGATTCGAGAGCTTTTGGCGATAAGAGCTGATGCTGGTGTCAATGGGCTGTTAACAAATACATGTGGTCTCTGAAGCAGAATTGTTATATTTCATCCTGCCTGGTAGTGTCAGTGGTAAACTGCAGAGTTGACAAACCAACATTGCCATCCATAAATTAAGACCATGTTAGTTTTCATGCATTGACAAACACCATACATTTTTACTTCCATGGCACCAGGGAGCTCATGACCATTGGATGCATCATTGGCCACTCCAATTAATTTTCAGGAGAATCTGAGCTCACCACTGTGACAGACCCCACTACCCTGTCTGTTGCCTTGTACCCAGACCCAGGTTCAAGCCCCATGTTTCTTGTTTCCTCAACAGCATGCTGGCAGACAAACTGAACATGACGCCTGAGGAAGCTGAGAGATGGATTGTGAACCTTATCCGCAACGCCAGGCTGGATGCCAAGATCGACTCCAAACTGGTGAGACCTTCTGTCTTCTTCCTCAATCAATTGGCTCAGTGCAGAACTAATGAATCAAAGCTTTTTAAACAGACCTTTGCAACTTGGTGGTGGTCGTGATTGTCATTGTCGCCTTCCAGAAGCTCCTACTGTGTATCTTGTGCAGGATAAAGAAGAATTATGCGTGTCCTGATTTTTGTAATTGAAGGGTAAAGACTGTCGCAACCACAATATCTCACCCTTGCTAGGACCCCTTTGTGAGGCTCCATGTTGAACCTACATGTTTTGGCATACACATCACGACAGTTCTCTGTAATCAGCAAATCATAGCCCAATCCCTCAGAATGACATGGAATTATGTGGATGTGCCCACAGTAGATGTGACTGGGACCATATGCAAAGTTTGTAGGATGGTGTGTCTGCGAGACCAAATTTAATTGGCTTTTTGGTGTTAATGTTAACCACTGTCCATATTTCCAGGGTCACGTTGTCATGGGGAACAACGCCATATCTCCATACCAGCAGGTGATTGAGAAGACCAAGAGCCTCTCATTCCGTAGCCAAATGTTGGCCATGAACATTGAGAAAAAGCAGGCCCACAACAGCAGGAACGAGGTGAGTCAATACACGTACTGTACATACAAAATGCACATAAGGCGCCGCTCCCAGCTGAAGCTAGTCATCCCTCCCTTGCCGATCAGATTGCGAGAAGGTCAACGTGAACCCGGGGCAGTTCAAAGCATCTCAAATGATCAGCTCAGAAGAACAAGGCTAAAGAATGTTGATGAACAACCATCAACAAAAGCTCTCTTTACACACGAAATAAGCCAGTAAGAGCAAGTTTAACAGAGCTGAGGCTTTCATCCCTCCATTGCTCTTCAAAGGCCTAATGACAAGGTAGATTCCAAACAACCATAAAACGAGGGCCTGAGCTCAGTGACTCAGCTCAGCAACTTAAATAAGATGGACCCTCACACTGGCTTTTGGTGAACATTACTCAAAGCCTGGAGTTCCCTGCACTTAGGACCTGTTGCAGATGTCTGGTTCAGGGTCCAGTCATCCCATTTAAGTGTGTTTTTGATGTTGACTCTGTGCGTTTTTAGTGGTATGTAGACGGCTCAAGTACTACAACTACACAGAATGTCATAATCGCACGCATACTGTGAACAGGAGCTGCGAGCGGTTGCTTCACACAACTCTGCAGTCGGTGAAGACATGCAGCGTCTGTCAGAGCAGATTGATGGGTTGGTTTGCTCGCCAAACACCTGACTGCACCAAGGCCACCGAGTTACAACAGCCATGTTAAATATTCACTTTTTAACTGTGCAGCTCTTTAGTGGCTGTGTTTTGATGTGCTCAATTACCCTCCTGCCTATTGTTTGAATATATGCAGGAGTGCTGCCATAACCTTGTCCTCATTAAGGAGTTTTTGTAATTAGACAAAAAGAGGCTGCAAACAACTCGCAGAGCACCGCTACATCCTGCTGTCCTCAAGGCTACAAATCACTTACATATAGAGAACATTAACTGCCATCTGGGCCGGCTGCTTAGGGTCCCTGTCAGCTCTCACAGCCACCCAGCGCTCACCAACAGAACACACACATTACACACTCCCGACAAGGAAAACATCAGTGCTTAACTGCTTGCACATGTATGTTACTTTTTCCCATTTCCCACAATCAACAACAAAAAGTTTTGATTTGTTTCCGTGATCCACAAATGGTCTAACTTAACTTTCTCTCCATGCTCTTCTTCCAGACCCCAAATTGGGCAGGTCAGGAATCTGGATTTTAGCGGCGCAACGGAGACGGATCCATTCTGCTCTTTGTTTTTACTACTTTTCTTTTTCCACACTTGTCTCTCAAGGAGCACAGTACTGTTTTGCACTTGGTACAAGTCATCAGCAGTTCAATAAAAGTGACCAACAAAACCATTTTCACCCATGATTGCCTTATTTCTGGACATTACAAATGGCAGTTGAGGTTTGCGTGGTCAGACTTTTTTGTATCAGTAATACTTGATGAAGTTTTAATGTGCGCAAGTGAGTCACTGAGTGGGACAGTTAAGACTGCTGTGTGTGATGCGGCTCATGTGTGTGCTGTAATGATGAATGGCTGTTTAGTCTGTTGGTTTTATGGTGTTTTAGTGGTTCGCTTCACCGTGGCAGGCCGAGACTCGCTGAGTGGGGACGTCAGCCGAAGGGGGCAAGCAGAGGTGATGTAGAGTTACCAGTGGTCACACTCTCTGCCAGTCATCCTGCCCATCTGAGGACATGAGGGAGCCATAAAGAACCATTAGCCAGACGGACACAATCTTTTTAATGTCCCACCCCACCCCCGCTTTCCTCTGCCTTCAACCTTCTCATAACTCAGTCCTGTGACTCGCCCTCCCTCCCTCCCTCCTCCATTGCAGTTGCTCACAAACAGGCCTTCATTTACTTCTACCTTCATGTAATTCAACCGTTTTTAAGGGGTTTTATGTCAGAACTACACCTGCCTTATTAGACTAAATCAGAAGTGCAAAGGGTGTCTCATCACTTGAATGTGAGCTTGACTCTACAAACATTCTGCTTAACCGAAGCATGAAGAAGCGAGACAGACTGATGATAGACATTTTCCTTCTCTTAAAGTTACCATATTTTGGCCATTTACAGGTTCATAATTTTAATTTGGTCGTCTAGGTTTACATGGCGCAATGATCGTCTGAAACGCTCCATTTTAGCTCTTGGCCCGCCTCCTAAAAAGCCCAGTCTGCGCTGATTGGTCAGCTGGCACACTGTTGTGGTGACTGGTCAACCACTTAGAGATAAACGCTTTATGGAAAACAAGCCAGGAGCACAAGCGAGGCGTTCAGGCTCCTCAGGAGCAGTGATTTAGGTGGGACGGACAGAGTTTGGCCTCTAACCCAGCAAAAAAACTTTTTACAAAATGTCTTCATTGAACAAATGAAAAGGGAATAACCCCCAAAAAAGGGTAACATAGGTACTTTAATTTCTTCCATTATATGATCAATCCTGTACCGTGAAGTTAAAATAAGAAAATATGCCTTTTTTTTTTTGTATTTTCAGTGAATCTTTAAATAAGTATAGTTTTAGCCAACCCACAAGATATCAAGACAATGTGACCAGAGTAAAGAGCTGTAGAGCCACTTCTCGGTACGGTTAAACATGCAGAAGAATTTACATTAGTATTCAGGATGCATACACTCTGAACCTTCAGCACGACTGTAGGACACGTGTCTGAGTGTTTGAGCTCATTACCTCCACTAAAGAGGTTATGTTTTCACCCCTGTCCTTTTGTTTGTAGGTTGATTTGTTTGTTTGCAAGCAACATTACACAAAAACAACCCAACAGATTGTCACAAAACCTGGTGAAAGAATGCGTTATGGGTCAGGGAAAACCCATTAACTTCTACTGGGGACCTTGATCGGGACAGATCCAGGATTTTTTTCCCACATGAACTTTACAAGATAGGGCATATTTCCACATTTCCACTATTTTCCCAGACATTAATTAATGGATCTCGATGAAATAAATCAGGCACGTATAGGGAACTGATATCCATGAGTGTGTGTGTGTGTGTGTGTCATTTAGTACAGCTTGATTGAATTTAAGGAGACTTGGGGCTTGGTGGAGGTATGAGCCCTTGAGTTTCATCCTGGTTTAGGGTGTTATTTTAAATAAGAAAAATTATAAAGTCTAACCTTTGAGGCTCCTGAAAAGCTGCTCTCAGAAGTTAGTTTTCTTGAACATTAGATTTAGGCAATATAAAGAAAAAAACGCGTCCAGTGGTAATACTTGGAGTTGAACAGTCAAACACAATCAGAACACTGCACCTGTTGAAGCCAGATACTGGTAAATCCTGATTTGTATTTTGTATCAGAAATAACCTCTTACCTGGAAAATACATATCACATGACCATTCACATACACTGGGCATGTGCAAGCCGGTGAAAACGGAGAGCAGGTGGCTTAGTTGCAAAAACTACCAAAAAGCAAGGAACTGCAATTTTTGAAAAGTAAGATGAGGGATTTCTTTTCCTGGACTGACGATGACGTGGAACTGTTACTGAAAGGAAGTGTTAGCAATGCTATGCAACCACCGCCGATAGACCAGTCGCAACTGATACAACCCGAAGAGGATATTGTATACATCAATGTGTCCGTAAGTGTTTCTGGAGTATGGGCCGACAAGAACTCTGGAGTAGTGTGGACACAGGCGTAACCGTAGTCGATGTGATTTACACATGCTACATGAACACATTAGTGGGCATATAGCTGAAGTCCAAATGAGCCCCACCCCATCAAAACAGAGAGAAGAGCACAGACACAAAGAAATAGGAAAATCTCTCGTGCTACAACCAGAGCTGTTTTGGGAGTACATTCTGTGTTAATCCTCAGACCCTATGATTTATTATAGAAGCTGGTTTGAGAAACAATTCTTTCACAGCCTGTTAAAAGAGCATATAGGCTACTTTTAATTTCACCAGCTCACATCTTCACATGTCACGTTACAGCAATTTTCGGAATTATTTTGACACACTTTGAAAACCTGGAATCCATTCCTCTGAGTCCAATGTTTTCAAGTTGCATATTAAGACTTGGAGAGTTGAAACTTTAATATTTTCATATTCAAAGACATATGGACTGAAACATGTAACAAAGAATTGCCCTTGAATGTGTGAAGTGTTCTCGCTTTCGATCATGTTGCACAATCTTCCCCAACAGTTGGATTTATACCTACTTCTCATGGAGCTGTATAAATTTCCCATTTCTTTCCCAGCTCAAGCTCCGGAGCTGCTCCCAACTGCACTTTGAGATGAGGGTTTTGTCAACTAGACTTATGGTGACTATAAAATTGTGTTTGTACATGTGGCCCGTGACGTTTTCCGCTTTGTTTGTGAATGTCGTGTTAGGTTAATTCCGTGCCTCTTTTCCATTTGGAGCCACAAACACGGAAAGTTTGCTAAGTATAACCTGAACTTTCTGGAGTTTGCTTCGCTCTCATCCTGTCCTTGACATTTTGGAGATTCTGACTCTTAAATGACCAGTCTGGCCTGGATCTTTGGTTTTCTCTTGTGTTTTTTCCCCCCTCATAGTCAAGTGTGACAGCAGCCCAGGCTGAAGACCATCCGGTCTGGAGCTCTGATGTACTCAGTGTATAGCAGCTCCCCTCATTGCTGTTATGGCACTGAGGGCTCCAGGCCAGACCATCCGAATGCTGACGTCACCTCCGAACCCCACCGACACCACCACCCCACCTCCCCTCCTCCTCTTTTCTGTGCACTGCAACGGTGAGGAGAAAGGGGAGGGAGAAAATAAAGTGATTGGTTTACCGGGCCCCCTTCTCCATGACACATCGTGAACATAAAAGTGCCTGAGGCCTAAATTATCACGTTCACCTTAACCGTGCACTTTTCAGATGTTGTTTTAGAGAGGAATCCAAACCAGCGGCACTGCCTGCGGCTAACAGCCCTCCTGACCACAATCCCTGTCACTGCTCTCATGGACAAATAAATAAACAAAGGCAGGACAAAGGTCACTATAAGTTTTGGCAAGGAAACAACCATGATTCCTCCTTTTTTTTTTTTTTTCTTTGTAACTACATTAGTTTCCCCCCACATATGTATTTTAAAATCAGTTCCAGTGATGAAATGGAAACTTTGGTTGTGTGTGTGTTTTATTGGACGTGTGTGTTTTACTGTCTTGAGGGTAGAAATCTCCTTTTCACTGGTTTCTTTGGTATTTAAAGTTTAAAACCAGCGTCTAAATGAACTTTAGCCGTTCTAACATGGGAGGTCTGAGTGATCTGAGGGCAGCCAGGCTTAAGGTAAAAATAGTTGGATTTTATTTTACAAAGGAAACAGTTAAACTCTTAGAATAATGCACATTATACATATATTTTGCTTTGCTTTGCTTTTATAAAGGACTGTATTTGTCCAGACCTCGCACTGCTGTGTAATTTTACTGACATGCACTAAAGAGCTCTCGCATGAAAATAATTTGCTGAAATAAATAAAAGATTAAGTGCCACACCTAGTGGCTGAATGGGGTAGAGCATTCACAGCGTGTCTCGTATCTGGGTGTGGAGCAGCGGCTGAAGGTGACTAAGCGATGTGACCTCCTGTGTTGTGGATTTACCTGCACATGAACTCATACAACTTATTTTTCTGGAACCGGCTGTCACCAACACCCCTGACACTTCTCATTCCTTCTGATTTTTTCAAAGAAATATTATCTGGGTGATCATTCTCTGCGCTGCTCTGCAGAGTTGACGCGCCGCCAGCGTTTGAATGTCACAGAAGAGGTGGATGGCTGCCAGCCTGCGCCTCATTTGTTTGCCCAACGGGTTAGTGGCAGTTTGTGACCGAAGGAGGGATCTCCTGCCTGGGCATGACCGCCTCACACGTCCCCGCTGGTGAGGTCGCACGGGTCAGTGTGAAAGACCCGGTGCCCGGAGGAGAAAAAAGAAAAAGAAACTGAAATAATTAAGTGAGTTATTCATGTTCCACAATTACAGCCTCTCCAACGATTATTATTGATTTCAAAGCAGGAGGAGAGGAGGAGGTGGGGGTGGGGGGTGGGGGGGGGGGGATCAAAGAGGCGTGACGGGATGGTTGACTTGCGGGCCCACCTCATTACGCACATTATGCAGATAATTGCTTTTTTGGCGAACCTCTAATTATTCAATAGGGCTATCGTCAGTGGAATATAACCGAGCCTAGATAGTGACTCGATTGACTGTGCAGCAATCTGCTTCGTTTGCTTCTGGTTTATAATGGAGGGAGGTCTCTGAACTTTGATTTGAAACTCCTAATACATCACAGCATCCATTAGAAAGACGCAGAGTAGGCTCATTACGCAAGGGAGGGTCCTTTTGGACCTGCATTGGAATATTAAAGGAATATTCTGGATGTTGAAGTAACACAACCAGAGAGAAGCTGCAATCACTTAGGAAACATCAACTTTACTTTCCTTGAAGAGTTTTTTTCCCCCAGCTTTTCCCGCTCACTAGGACCCAGAGGCAACCTCGCACCGGTGTGGGTGAGTCCACGGGGGTGGGGGAGAGAGAGAGGGGGAGACTAATACGCGAAATGTCATCTTCAACATCTTAAATAAGGAGGAAAAACACAAAACCGGAGATGTCCACACGTGACGGCGGCACGGCGCTATATGAGGAAAAAGGCAGCAAGCATCAGGACCAGTCGGGAGTCGGTCGCCGCGCAACCTCAGCAGCGCGCAGCACGCAGGGTCGCTCACTCAGCGCCGGCGCTTTTCCGCTTTAAAAAGAAAAGCAAACACATGTGAGTTTTTGTTTCCGCCGTTTCACGCGCCACACGGGACGAACCCTGAGTGAGGAAACGCAGGTATAAACGGAATCTAAAGCGGTTTTTTTTTTTTTTTTTTTGCAGAGAGGAGGAAAGGAAATCCCCCCCTCCGCTGCAGCTACCACCTTTTTTTCCTCCTCCTCGACCTCTTGAGCTCTCGTGGGGGACACAAGTTTCTCACACAAAAAGGGATGCTGCATGTTCCCGAGCCACACTTGCACTCAGAGGGGACCTAAAGTGGACCGGAGCGGGATTACACACTTCATCTGATGCAAGGTATATAGGCTGCTACAGCAACACGTTATCTCTCACGGAGCGGTTTTTGGCGACAATTACGCACGGCTCTTTTCTTTTGGAGGGGGGCGTTTGAGCAGTGCGCATTGCCTTTGCTTGTGTGATTGTTCCAACACATTAACACACGAGATCTTTTTTTTTGTCTTCTTCCTCTAACCCCGCTGTCACCTTTACGCATTAGTATTTCGGAAGGTGTTGATTTCGTTACGCTGTTATCACAGTAACCTCCTTTGTCATTCTCCCCGCAGCGCAGCAACACAGACACGTTTGAGTGACTGGAGGAAATCAGCCGCGCTCCGTAAAATGGTCCCAATCGGCGACGTGATACCATGTCGCATCTCGTCTGATGTTTGACACACTTGTGGAGAGAACTTAAGAGACTGGGGGAGGACGTTGCAAAAGTCACAGAGAATCCATCCCGAGCCTCGCAGGCACCTTTTTGCTGGAGTCCGGGACAAACTGATCGCCGTCCAGATGCAGTTTCGACTCTTCTCCTTTGCCCTGATCGTATTGAACTGTATGGAGTACAGCAACTGTCAGGCGCCGTCGCAACGCTGGAGGAGAAACAAAAGAGGTAACGCAGGTCTCACAGCAGCATCCCGGCACTGACTTTCACACATGGGTACAGAGTTTGTTTGGGTCACGGGAGGCAACGGCACAGTCCGAAACAGTGTTGCCCGTCTCCGTGTGTGTATGTATACATCCTCCGTATTCTCACAGCGTAGAGCGCGCGTAAAAAGTCAGAGAAAATCGCATCACAAATTGATAAGTGTCAATGTTTCGGTTTGGGAATCGCACAGGTGAGAGCATGCCGACACTGCCTGCTATTTGGGATCATTCCAGAAAAGTTTACGCTGAGATGAAATTTGTAATCTAAGCTGCAATTTCATTTTCCAACATCTGGTGTAATTTATTGACCTCTGGAAGGAATATTTTCCACAGTATGTAACGAGTTCGAAGCCGGTAGCTAGTGCGTAAAATGTGCGTAAAGATCGGCCAAGCGCTTCGCTACTTCCAAAATTAATATTAAAAGAGTGGATTGTCTGATCGTATTTAAAACACGCTGTCAGACGCGCTGCTAACGCCACTTCCCGATGCAGGAAAGGCGCGCACACTGTTATTTACACGTGAAACTGCTATAAAAAAAAAACTGTCTATAGAGAGCGGCGGCTTATAGAGGGGAGGGGGTGGTATTGTGGGAGTTTTTTAATGAATAGACACGGAATCCCATGCCCCCTGACTTATATGAATTGCACATCTCCACTCCAGCCCCTTAAGCTGGTTTTAATTGATCTCATAACCACTTTGAACAGTTGGTAGGAAACCCGCATAACAATCGCTCAGCGGAGGCGCAAGGGCTTGGGGAGGAGATCAGCCCCTTTGTAAATACTACCCCATACTCTGAATGAATGAGGAGACAGTGGGATTAGGAAAAGTGGCCCCCGCCGATCCCTCCTCGGACCTGTGACATAACACATTTCGCTATACGTTCCTCGGGGTGACCATGCAGAGGAGAGAGCGTGGAGCGGACCTTTACGCAGCGCCAACGCTCCGGACAGTGGGAAGTACAGAGTAAAAACTCATTTCAAGTCAGGGGAGAGACGAGGGGGGTCTTGTAAATTTTAAGGCAATCACAGATTTAATCATATGCGCTGCGTGCCAAGGGGGGAACCTCCACACTCTGCAAGCCCTCCACTGCCCATCTGCAAATAATCAGGCGATCACTGCGGGGCACTGGCACACACACGTTTCTCAGCTCCTCCGTGTGTTTCTCTCCTCGTGCGCCGTCCGATCTTAAGACAGCGTGTGTGCGTGTGTGTGTGTGTGTGTGGGAGATGGAATGCAGTTCTCTTGGTATGATCAGTCTTTTATTGGAGGGTATTTTTGGATGGTCAAGCAGCAAATCACTGTCTTTTCATTTTGTCTTCAGGGGCCGGTTTATCTGTATAGTGTGTGCATGTCTGTGTGTGAGAACGGCAGAGAGGGAGAGAGAGAGAGAGAGAGAGAGGAGGAGGAGGAGGAGGAGGAGGGGGAGGAGGGGGGGGGGCAACCAGTGGGGCTGAGATCAAGAGGTTAACTTACACATTTGACCTCAAGATCAGCTTTAGGCTGAGCACTATAAACTACACATTGTGACCGCCAGAGCTCTCAGAGCGGATGTTACACTTGTCAAACTAATCCAATGCAAATATGTACAGGTTTTTGCCTTACAGTAATGCTGAAAGTGTAAGAGTGTGTGTGTGTGTGTGTGTGTGTGTGTTTGAGTGTGTTTGGGGGGGAACTGCACTTTGGGCCAAAAGTGCCATTCTAGCAAGCAGTGGCAGCCGGCCAAGTTTTCGGTATTTGCTTCCTTCCTTTATTTATCACGGTTATATTGAAAGAAGCATGTGTAAGAGATCATTGTCCAATAGGTCCAGCAATGCTTGGATATTTTTCTAGCCCTCAAGGTTCCTGTGACAGCTTTATATACAGCCTGTCTGGCATGCACGGGGAGCTATCCGAACCGTTCAGGAGTGTTGAGACCCAGACACGTTCGAAACTCAATTTGGCCACACTCTGCTCCCCAGGCGTCACTATTTTATGCTTAACAAAACACATCCTGCATAATTTAACAAATGTGTTTTTTTTACATGCACGAAAAAAAAGTTTTGCTGTTGATATACTGTGCGTACGCAGCCACATGACAGAGTGAGGTGCGAGGGATGGAGCTGCCATTATAATTAAGTGGATGTCGAGGAGAGAAACAGCCATTGCGTATGACTGGAGCTCGCTGAAATGCACGAGCACAGTCGAGATTGGGATCTTTGTGTGGTTTCTGGGCTGATCTTGTCTTGCTCACACACTGCCTGGCATGACCCGGCCTCCTGTTTGGCTGCGGTAATTGTACGTACGTATTTTATTCATGTGAAACAGATGAGAAAACATATTAAATTTACACCTCCTTACCCCCTATCCTGCCCACTAGAAACAGGGAAACGATGCCAATGAGCCCTGCTATGATATCATAGCTAGACACAAGGGTATTACATTTCATTTTTATTCTCTGGCTAATGATGCCACCTGCTGACTACATAAAATCAGGCTGGAGTAGCAGCGCTGCCTGAAGGAACAGAGACACACAGCGGGGCCCTAAGACGTTTAAACAGCTAATGAATAGGTAGTAGCTGTCGAGACTGGTGAAAAGTTGCCATGTGATACTGTTAACCCTTCCACATCTACCCAGAAATCCCAAAATGTGAAGCAGTCCGCAGAATGCCTTACATCATATACAACAACTCAGCTCCGTGCTCAGGACAAACGTGATCCGTTGAAAGCGGTGCAGGGTGCAGGGTGCAGGGTGGAGGGAGCGAGGTCAGGAATGCATGATATTTTGTTCTGCTGGTGACAGTGACGTTTGATGCCATACATAGAAAGTATACTCATCATTTTTGCCTTAGTGTGCCCGTCTTTCAACAAAGAATCATGTGGCATGTGTGTGAATTGACTCTGTGGTTTCAGTTTGTCGATAATGTGGCTGTCATTTTTTAAGTGAAATGCAGTTTTTGGCTGCATAAATTAAAATAGATGATAGCATCTTTGGACACAGATAGGTGACTTTAAACACAGCGACCTCTCTTCCTAAGTCCTGTAACTCAGGCCTCTGTGCTGAAAGCTCCTACAAAGTCCCAGGTTTGTGGGTGTAAGTGTTAATGTTGGAACCCAGCACTTCAGTGCAATATAATAGGTTGATTAAGTGCCTGACGGGGAGGAGAGGGAGCGCTCCAAGAGGCTGCGTTTCAAACCGGCCCTGCCACTCTTGCCTTTGGAAAAATTGAAGAAAGCTCTTAAGATGGCACGACTGCTAACAAGGGTCTCTCATTACTCTAATCCAGGTGATGTTACCCCCTACACCCCTGACCTTTTCTTATTCCACTAAACTCCAAACAGTTTATTTTATGCACTGCTCCAGAATCTTAAACTTACAGAAATGCAGTCCTCTCCTCTCCTCTCATGTCCTCTCCTCTCCTCTCATGTCCTCTCCTCTCCTCTCATGTCCTCTCCTCTCCTCTCATGTCCTCTCCTCCTCTCCGCAACCTCGGAGGTATGGTGCTAGTTGGCTGAGGAGGGGTGGGGGCTTTTTCCGGGATGAGGACGGCATATTTAAGCAGATCAGCTGGAAACGGCTGAATGTGAACAGCATCACCTGAGAGGGATTACAGCGAGCCGAGTCTTGACCTGAGCCCATAGCTCTGGCGTCAAGGAACAGAGCTTTGTCTTTTCTCTCCCAGGCCCCATCAGCCAAGCCTCGATAAGCGTAAATCTGTGTGTGCGTGTCTGTGTGTGTGTGTGTGTGTGTGAGAGAGAGAGAGAGAGAGAGAGAGAGAGAGAAGAGGAGTAAAGCAAGCTACAATAACACCCTACAGGTGCATGTTCCTGATGCTCTAATCAAGACATCATGTCAAGAACAACGCATGCACCCCCTCCAACTTCACCCACCCCAACTCCTCAGCCAATCACATCCAGGGTCCGTCCCCGGGATTATCATGGTCATTACGCACAATGATTCACTTATGTGCTGTATTGATAAATCACATTAGTCTGACCCAGCCTTCAAACTCCGTCGAAAGACTAGCTCCTTGTTTGACCTACTAACCCATGCATGTCGATCCTGGCCCGTAGCGCAGCTCCTGCCCCGAGTCACAGCGGTATCAGATGAAGCCGGTGAAAGGCTCCTCAGTGCGCTCATGCCATGCTACACTGCCGAAAACCCCAGCAGAGGAAAAAACATGCAGTGGCATGAACTTTCTAACGGGGAGAAAGACACAGGGAGAGATTCTTTCGAGGAACCACGTGACAGTGGGGGGGGGGGGGGGGGGGGGGGGGGGGGGGCGATCCGTTTCACTTTTTCTTTGTTTTCCCTTCAGTTATAAAAAGAATCAGTCTTTTAATTACCTTAAAAGTAATAAATGAAACCTTTTAGAATTTTAGTAGATAAATGATCCTTTATCTCACTTTTCTGCAGTAGGTTTGTGAATGGAGCGAGGCAGGGAGGTGGGAGACGGGATTCAGACTCATCTGTCAACTCTTTGGGTGTTTCACATGGATGAGAAAGCTTGTTCTGTAACACTTCTGCACACCTCCATCCATCACATCACTGTGCACAGATCTGCTCTCTCCTTTTCCGCTTTCTTCCAAGCACAAATGCACAAGGGGATCTTCTCTTCCACCCTCAATCACTGTCATCAGAGGTTCCCAAATGCTGGCGAAGCCAAACGCCAAACACATGTTTCTATTTCGGGCTACATTTTTTACCACACTGTAAATGCTCTGTTTTTTTTCGGAAATGTGAACATTTTTATAAAATCTTGAAACATGCTCCAGATTTCCAAATTCCTCGCGGTGATTGGAAACTCACCAGGAGCAGACAAAAAGGACAGTGTCCCTGCAGAGCGGCCGAGGGTGGTTTTGTAACCCTCACCTATGCCTGTTTCCCTCAGTTGCACACTCCCCTGCAGCAATTACACCTTAATACGTTTCCTTATAAAGCTACTAAATATGACCAGCCAATTTGGTCCGATGCTCTCAAGTTTATTGGGCCGTAAAAAGTCTAATGTGGGAATCATTTCTAAGTGCCACACATAAAACAACAACACAAAAGGAGGTTTTTTTTGAAAAAATGACTCATGCAAGGGCTTCATAGGTAGGAGAGCTGCCCAGAGCCGGAGATGGAGCCCCTCAGGCGTGTACACTGAAACGCACTTCCAGACGTACCTCTCACATTACTAATACACACCTCTCAAAGAATCCAGTGAAGAGCTGTTTAGAGGTTATAACATAGACACAATAGGCATTCATTGTGTTTTTTTTTTTTACGCCAGCGTACATGATCGTGGGGATTGTTAAAAATGACCAATTTCCCTTTTGTTGTTTACAAAATAAAACAACTAAAATCACCCTTCACCTAAAAATAGGCTCAGTTACACGAGGTGAATTCTAAACAACTGTTTGCTGCCTTTCATTGGCTTTGCTGCACAGAGTTAAACGAGTAGATCGATTCCACTCTCACAGCATCCTGCAGCCGTAAGTTAAGCTTGGCACAAAGACTGGAAACAGCTAAATTGGCTCCGTCTGAAGGTAAAAAAAAGTCACATACCTGCACCTCTAAAGCTCACTAATTTACACATTATATCTACTTTGTTTAATCTGTACAAAACAACGCAGTGTAAACATGATAATTTATTGTTTTACTGTTCCTTGGCTCGGAGCACTTGACAGGCAACCAGCAGAGGCAAAGCAAAGTTTCTGCTGCCGGCCAAGAAATAACTCATAACCCTCCATAACTCAGCAAATTGTTGTTTTTACTCCTCGGCATTTGTACGGATCATACGAGGAATAATGTGTTAATTCATGAGCTTTAGAGGTGCTGAAAGGCAGATTTTGTTTCCTACACACAGAAAGAGACTAGCTCCCTCTCTTGTTTCCATCCTTTCTGCTAAACTAAGCTGATTGGCTACTGGCTCCAGCTACGTATTTACTGCACAGATGTGAGAGTCTTATCGTCTCACAGCATTAACAGAATTTCCCCAAAATGTCAAACAACTTCATGGCGTGCAACTTGTTAACTTTGGAAAAGCCTATCTGACATGGTGTGAATTTGATTTCCCACCTTCCCCAAATGTGTTGGAGAGCTGGAAGGATTTAGTGGATCCAAGAGCCCTCGGAAGGAATCTTAATGTCTAATGTTTCTAGAAAAGGCGACGCTCTGTATCTGCTCTTGTTTGCCTTGTCAGTGTGTTTCTCCCTGTGCGTGCCTACCAGTACCTACTTTGCATCGATCTGCAAGGCCTGGAAATCTGAAACTCAAGGAGGCCTCCTGAGAAAATACACCGACGTGTGCAGAAACAAACACACAGACACACACACACATGCTGACGCTAGTTTGGTGCTTAAGGGTACTTGCATCAGTGCCTGTTTGAACGGCTGCTGCTCGACTAAGGCAGGGAGGAGCGGGGCTCGGACCTCTCACCCCAGTGCCCACCCCTCAACATTCGAAACATGGACCCCCTCTCCCTGCTTTATGGGACCTCTAACTACGCTTACACGCCACATCAAAATGAAGCTCAGCATGCAATGCCTTTGGTATGGAGAGGAAGTGAGCTGGTCAGATGCAATAAAGCGTCTCGCTGTGGAGCGAGACACAGAGATGTAAAGTTAAAGGTGCTGCAGCCCCTATTGTCTCATGATCTGTGTCCATCTGTGGAACTACATCGGATAGTCCTGAGTAACTGAATACATCAAAAAAAACAAGGAGCACCTGAGTTGATAGCCAATTTGATCATGATGTTTTAAAAAAAGTAAACCAGGCACAGATTAAACAACATGCAAATATGTGGCAGGATGTTTTGGCCCCGCCCTTGATGTATCCGAGCCAGGGACTGTATGCTGCCAGTGTTATGGCTTTGTTATGGTTTTGGCTGAGGTTGGGATTAATGTGGGTAATTGGGCACCCTCAGACTAAACGAAGACCTGCCTGTGGAATTGGGCTTGAACTAGTTGGGACAAGAGCTTTGAATGCTGCAGCGGGTCATGCTTACACGAGATCTCTTTTGTTGTATTGGGCATGGAGCAGTGTTGAGGCCTGGCTTGTGCTTCTATCTCCTGTAGCTCTCAGGCCTTGCGGTGTGACGAAGGGAAAGGCCTCATGGCTGCCCGCGGAGTGCAGAAGCTCCCGGTGTGTTTTTAATCAGGAGCAAGGCTGGGAGTCATTACTGGGCCTGGATGCTGAGCTCATTGTCTCCCTGACACCCGCTGTAGGAAGACACACAGTGAGGGGTGGGGGTGGTGACATAGCGTGCATGTCAGAGACGTAAAGAGGTCTCAGAGGGTCATCCCCTGTAGATTTATGTGGACAGAAAAGAAGGAGCAAAGAGGAGGACAGTGATGAGAGGAAGGGATCCACAGGGTAGAGGAGCAACGTGCATCAGATTGTTATCAGATCATGACGAGAAAATGTTTGATCAGTCCCATGACGGAAGCGACAGTGCGTGATACTTTGGCTCGAAGCAGGATAATGTACTTATCCCGCCAGAGTTTTTAAAATTCACACCGTAATGATTATCACTCATTTTGATGAACTTCTAAGATAAACCGAACTTTTTTTGAACATTGCCCAGAATCCTACGTTATTCCTTTCTGTCTTTCTTTACTGTTTCTGCCTTGACTCTCCTGATAGATTCATCTTAGCGGAGAAAATGAGTTGACCTCTGGTTGGCCTCAAATTCCCTCTGAGTCTCCCAGGTAACACTGCTTTGGTTTATACATGTAATAATAAATCTGCATTATTACCTCCACCCAGGAGGTTATGTTTTTGTTCTGTGTGTCTGTCTGTCTGTTAGTGGGCAGGATTATGCAAAGCTACTGGAAGGATTACTTCAAAACTTGGGGGAAGGATGGGATATGGGTCAGAAAGCAACCTCTAGAATTTTGTTGTGGATCCAAATAAAAGGGCGGTCTTTTGTTTCACTTTCTCTGCAGCGTTTTTCTCATTGAGTTCAGTCAATTATTGGCGGTAGCTGAGGTTATCATACACACGCACGCCGCTGTCGAGTGGAATAAACTCCAAGTGACAGGTACAAAGACTGAAGAAAGAGCAAATGTAAAAAGAGAAAGAAAGAGTAAAGTGAAATACAAGTTCTCACGTAAGAGAGAGAACTGCATTGTGTGCGTATTATGGGTATGTGAATAACCGCAGCTGAAACTACAAGGACTGACTGTCTGCATGGACAGCAACAACTTTATGTATGATAGCACAAGCCAGCACACGGAAAATAGTGCTTCAAATCACGCTGTACGCAGCTATACAATTCAGCTATTGAGCAAAACACCAGGTTAGAGATCTCTTATGGCATTATGTGTAAAAAATGAAATTATGAAACTGTGGCAGGACAATTTAGAATAGGGCGAGCTGTCACTGTGTTGACATAGCGACATGGGGCATTTGCCCTCCTAGCAATGGGAGCTGTGTGGGAGCACCCTAAAAAGCTGTAAAGACGACACACTGACACTTTGCCAGCAACCAGTTGCTTATTTACAAACCCAGCATGTACAGAGCAACGCTAGCCTTCATGTGGAGTCAACAAATGTAAGTTCGTTATTTATTCTCTTTTTAGCTTGAGTGTTGTCTCCATCTACTCCTGAGGGAAACATGTGGCACTTTAGCTGCTAATGCTCGATGATGTTCACTTTACTTTTCTCTTTCTTTACAATGGCAGTAAAGATTCCAACCAAAGCAGTGAGCCGAAAGACTGTGAAATGCTCCGTAGAGCTGAGAGGTGATTCTCTGTCGACTCATTTAATATGTGTGACAACTCTCACAGCACATGCTGTACTCAATTGATCCATTATAAATACAAAAGTATGGATTTCTGCTGCTCCACGGTCAGGATTGATGCTGTTCGTCGCTGCAAATTCACCCAAAGAAGCTGGGATTTTCTTTCACAGTGCGAGTGTAGCCAGACTGAATGGCGGCCCTGCTGACGCCTCTCACAATCAGCCTTTTGTGGGTGGATCCAACATCTTGTCAATCCAATTACAGCTTACAGTTTGCTTCCATGGCTGTTGTAGTTGGGTTTCATAAGTGAACTAGCCTGCAGACATTGTGACAAATTAAAGGAAAGACATGAATAAATGAGTCGGGGGAAAAACAAACGCAGAAGCAGTGGGGGTCACTGAACAGTGACTCAAGACACTTCATGTTCCTTTAATGCGTCACCCACTCGTGTAGGTTGGCGAAGGGTCTTTGTCTTTGTAGAGTTTTATTCCAGCAGTAAAACTTTAGTTCCTGTGATAGACTCATGCTGACCTGTCCAGCGTGTACACATTGGCTGGGATTGGCTCCAGCCACCCCCGCGACTCTCAAAGGAAACACGGTATAGCTAATAAATGGATAGATGGAAATTTTAGGCTGCAATTTAAAAGCATTTACAAGAAATACTATGAAATAATCGTGGGTGTAATTGGTCACCGTGAAACCGTTTTCACTCCTCCCAGGTCACAGTTCACTGAATTGAACCTTTGCCACCTGTCAGTCCTGCACATTGGCTTATGCTTCTCATCACCTGCCACCGAATGCATATGAGCCGTAATTTGCTCCCCGAAGCCAAGACGTTTCTCCACGGCTGAGCCCGACCTCCACTAAAGTGGGCCCAGCCCTGTTCAGTGGAAATATGAAGCATGAGTGACCCAGCTGTCGTGTGGTTGTGGTCTTTTGTTGTTGTTGTTTGCCTTGTTGTTGTCTGTGTTGTCTTAAGCCCACGTATGATTTTTTTTGTGCTTTGCTGTATGCTACACAAGTTCAGGACACAGAAACACACACATAGACAGAGAGAGAGAGACAGTAATGTCTAATTGTGGGACAAAATTTATAAAGATGTGTTATGATTTTAACGCAGCACATTTTTTTACGCTGAGCTTTGTCAACGAGCACATCAATTGTGGTGACTGCTTTTGACTTTTCTTTGCCCATTAGGGTTTCTCACTCATCTTGTTTTCGGACCCACACAATGAAACACGCCTGTGGTAGAGACAAATGCTAGACAGAAAAGTATAAAGCTTAAAAAGAAAAAAGGAGTCCATTAACATTTCTCGGATTCCTTCGCTCGGTCTTCCCCTCATGTTATGCACTTGTGTTACATCTTGGCTGACTTCTCCTTAAACTGGATATTATTTTATTTGGACTTGGGCCAGAGCTCAGGAGCAGCGGCCTTAGCTGTGTAAACAGCTGTCACCAGCAGGAGTCATAACTAATAGGTATCCCTAGACAGGGGTCACATGTAGTTTACATGTTTACCAGCTAATGGCTTTAGAGATGGTACTGCCTTGGCGCAGTAATGGACAGTAGTGGAGTGTCATGGACAATGCAGGGCTGGTTATCATCATCAACGACCATGAACACATATGCATATTCATTGCTGAACAGTATATATACTATATATAGAGCTTATATAGTGTTAAATGTTGTTTATTGAAAACAAGAGAATAAAGAAGAACAGACAAGTCCTTTGGCTCATCCTGCTTTTTGGAACATTGTTGTAACAGCAGCCAATACATGACAACCCAATGTGCTGCTCGTTTGTAGCAGTAAACACTGCGGCATGTAGACACAAGACAGGTACAGCTCCATACATCTGCCTCCAGGAAATAATACACTAAGCGACCTCGGTGCCACCCAGAGATTTTGGATGCATGTCTCTGCTTCTTCATCCAAAAGTTCTTTTTTTCACAACATCCAACACCTTTGTGAGACTCTAGCTCACCTGCATACCAAAGCTCATGGTTGTTTTTTTTTGTGGCACCAGATTACATTTCAGCGCCCAAGAGCGTCATGTAGTGCTTTAACGGAGAGGAAATTAATTTTGCGCCCCGGTTATAGATGTTCATTTTACCTCATGTGCTCCGTCCTGGCCCGTGGAATACACTCGTCCCGCCTGCTTTATGAAAACATTTATTCCTGGTTCCTCTCAAAGGGCACTGTGAGACGCGTACTCCTGAGGGCTGAGCGTGGCCTTTCGGAGCCAACACAAGCCGGTTTCTGTTAAGAGGCTCGGGTGGTGCCAGCCATTCAGGTGCAGTTCAAGCGGTGGTATGAGAACACAAGAACAGACGTGACCCAGACACCTGCTAGAGGTGGAGGTGGACGCTCTCATCTGGAGACACACACCACTCAAATTAAACTGTATATCATAGGCCTGTAATAACACCTCAGATGAACTTCTCTTTAAAGTTAGTTTTGTGTGTGTGCCGGCACTAACCTTCACGTTACTGATCAAGTAAGACATGACCACATGTAACAGCTGGGACAACATGTTGGCTGTGTGGAAGCTTCAGTAGGAAAATCTCTGTATTTTTCTTACATCTAACCTCCTTACTGCCGCAGTGATCAAATATTAGTGTTGCTGTTTATCTATAATGAAGCAGACTTCAGTTAGGTGAGAAAACAAGTAAGCTTGTGTCCTTTTCCCATGAAAAATGTGATGTAGATATTGGATCCAGCCTTTTTTTTCGGGGGGGGGGGGGGGGAGTAATGGTTTGATGTTTAGGAGTGTTTTCTGTGGCACGCACCATGTGTGAAAGTGAGACCAGGTCTTTGCCATCTGTCCCCTGTGGTGCACTCCACTTTTGACCCTGGCGATCACCTCAGATCTCCCTGCAGACCTCTGCGGGCGAGGAGGAGTCTGACGTTGTATCTTGTTAAAAGGTTAATGAGGCGAAACTTTGTGGCATGTCGTGCCTGCTTGAGATCGGTATGAGGATATCCCCAAAATATAGCCCATAATAATATAAAACCTAAAGGGTAAAGTTACTTTTGTACTTGTAGTAGTAATAATTTAACATTCTCAACAAAAGCAACAAAAACAAGCAAACAAGCCACCAAAGGCCTGACTCGAGGGCCAATTAACTTTTACCCCAACATTTACCATATCTCATGGTCAGCAGCAGGAGCACGGTAGCAACGTTTTTAGTCACTTATAGTAACTATAGCAAACCCCATCTGCTGATCACCATGAGATATGGTAAATGTTGGGGGGAAAGCTAATAAAAGGACCTCATGATAATATTGTGAATTTAATTATTTCAGATTTGATGGACCATTCATTTCCTATCCCTACAATACTTTAACTGTTTTAATGCATATCCTCACTTCCAGTGATTTAATGGTCGATCCATTTTTTTCCTAAATTTAATTAAGGAAATGATTTGGCTATGTCTTCTAGCACTCTCACTGACAGGAAGTCATAAAACACTATTATTTGTGCGAACATTTCACATTTTTCTTTTAGTTTTCAATCTGTTCCATGACACCTCAGCAAAAGACAAGTATCTCCCCATCTGGATCCGTATAGACTGTACGTTGAGCTTCCTGGCAAGTATGAAGAATCTCCGTCCAACTCTTTTGTTTTTCAGACGTGTGAGCTGGAGATCGGGATGAGTTTAGTCAGGGTGATGACAAATGGGGGAAGGCAGACGGGAACACAGGTTAGGGTGGGAGAGATGGAGAAATTCAGCTCAGGGTGCAAATATGCCAAGCCTGCCCGCGGACTGCACTGATCCTCGCCTGCCATGTCCTCGTCACACGGTCCCTCTCAGCAGCATGTGCTTTGGTGTGTGTGGGTGTGTGTGGGTGTGTGTGTGAATGAGTGAATTACTAGACTTCCAGCACATTGAGCTACAGGTGTGAAAATTAGGTGTGAGGTTTATGTGTGATAAATTACCAACATGTGGGCTAATCTGAGCCACTCCACCTTTTTTCTCCAGCCACCTTTTCCCCTCTTTTCCTTCTTCTTTCTACGCCAAGGGGAAAACACATTTCTCCCACAGTTTGAGGGGGGAGTGTAAATACTGAAAATTCAAAGTTCCCACCCTTTCCCCATTCTCTCGGGGCTCGTTTCTTATTTTGCACCGCTTGTACTTCATCTTTAGGCTGTAATGTGATTGGTTACTGTCATAAGCCTGTCGGAAATAACAGGCTGGTTCTTTTGAGACACATACGAGATAGAACAAAGACGAAGTAGAGCGGTCACATTCGTCTGTCTTATCTCCCTCATGTCCTCTGAAAGGTGGCACATTGACGCACAGCTTCCACATGAATTCAGAAATTAAGACATTTATCTGTAAAGTAAAATCTTTCATCTGCATTTCAAGGACCACCGTCTGCATTGCAACCATGGTTTGTTTCTACATCTTTTAATTTGTTGGCTTCATGTAAACTGATGTGAGGGATCTCTGTATTTTGATGCCTGGACAGTACAAAAAATTATGAAATGCCTTCTGCCAGCTCCGTATAAAGACCCACTGCAACCAAATGTTCGAGATAAGTTAAACTGCTTGACGTATATAAAAATAATCTTCTTTCTCTTTCTCGGCAGTTGCATATAATTCCATGAAATTGTTAAAAAACAAATTTCCTGAAAAACCCACTGTATTTTGCAAACACCTCCTGGACAGTTGAACTAATAATTTCCAAATGTGGCGTGCATCATCCCCGGACTGTGATGACTTAAAGCCATAAAACGATTTATTACACTCCAAATAGTTTTGCAGCTAAAGGTCCGTGTGTTTTTGGCACAAATTTTGAAAGAGAGCCATAATTCATCCAGTTGGATCTTCAGAAATCGTATGAATGTCATCATTTCGCCGTCTCATTATTGACTAAATCTGCAAAGTGCTTCGTTGGCCCACATTTTCCTAGTTGCTTAGAACCTGCATGTTTCCATTTGCAGCTGTATTTTAATGCTAAAATACACAACCTTAGATCAAAATGAGCTTTGATCATGTGTTCGTGGAAGGTATGGTATGAGTTCCTGAGAAACGTTGAAGATAAGTGGAATTTTACGGGGGGTGTTTCGCAAGAACATCGACATAATTCTTTGATAGAGTGAATAAAGATGGGTGCGGGGAGAAGAAGAAAAGCTGGCGAGAAACATAAAACACATGCTCGTCTTCTGTTGCCTACGCAGAGAGAAGTCCATCCTCACGGGTCGTTGTTTAGCTCCCATCGTGCTTCCATTCCTGAGGGTATTAAATAAAGCGCCTTTTGCACCTGCGCTCACCAACCGTGGCGTTTACAGTAAAGTGAGCATCACTGAGAGAATCAGAGACAGATGCTGAGTGGTGATGACCTGTGCCACTCAGCTGGAAGTGCCAGGTTGAATTCTCTTTAAGAGACGACGGCAAGAGAGAGAACATATATTGGTTTTAGCCTTGACGTGTGTGCGGGAGAACCCCTGCTCGGTTTGGGATATTCCAGTCATTATATTCTCATGAAGTGCTGCCATTTGCATTATATGTTGGTGTGACCACTTCATAGCTGTGCCAGAAACACATAAAACAACACCAAAAATAACAGCCTCACTCAGCTATTTTTAGCTCGATTTTTCCCTCCACTGGAACAAACGCTGAACTGATGGCATTGTCTCAGTGCGTCGTTTAATTAATGTTGACACTGACTGTGAACAGATATTCCGTTGTTTTCAGTGTCAGGCTGGACTGTAAAATATTTTACGGGGCCACAGAGCTGCAGTGAAGAGGCGATGCTGTTAGTTGGCCACCACATCAAGTCGAGCTTTCCGTGGTGGTCAGATGTCTGTTATGGTCAACGGTCAGAGGTTCCATCGTGGTGGAGAGTGTGAAAAGACGAGCAGAGCAGACCGTGAGATTTGGTTAGGTCACCTTTTTTATTTCTAATTTTCCTCAAACAGGAATTATGAGGTCTCTCTCACATCATGGGATCCAGATGTGGGATATGACCCAGGACATGGGATTTAAGTCATAATCCATCATAACAATATTAATAAGGGAGCGGACCGATCCAGGCCCTTCATATAGACTTGATATAGAGTGCAGGGGTGAGAGCCATGATGAGCTCAGCTGGACAGATTGGGGGAAAGGTGCAGAGAGTGTTTCCAGGTTGTCAGCATCTCTATCTGACTGACCACATGTTCACAGAATATGACGGCAGAGCGGAGTCGATCAGTTCCCCCTGCACAGGTCACGTTCTGTGGCCAGCGGAGACATGACGTGCTCTCAATCTTTTAATTTATCTGCCAGAGAGAAAAAACTATTCCTTTAATTCTCTTTCTCTCTCTTTCATGTGGTCATGCAACGAGTCAGAGTCAGTTTTCTCACCTGCATGCGGCTGTGGCTCAACCTGTTGACTCAAGGCAAAGTAAATTACCCTGTGCTTGTATTTTATTGTGCACTAAAAAGTGCAGCTTTAAATTGGCCGACCAGTTTCCAGTTGCCTGTTTGAACCGAGGCTGCCTGTTTTACCCATTCAGCGCCGCATAAAGCACCACCCTTTCAAGTGAGGGTTCAAATCTCCCTCGCTGCACCGCCTCGCCCGGTGGATCTGTGTCGCGGGAGAACGCTCTTCTGGCCTCGATCTAATATGTTTGACAGCGAATGTGTTTGCTCAGTCTCATGCTGCAAAATCATTATATGAAGCAGGACTGTCCTGGATTATAAACATGTGCTTACAGTATGATCTGTTAAAGTAAACTGGGGGGGGGGGGTGAAAAAAATGTAGATCCTAAAACCTGACCATTTCCAGCTGTAAAGGAATCGGAGGCAAGTCCAACATATTTTCTGCTAAATTGGAACAGAAATGTGCCTTCAGCGCACACAGAGTCCGATGTACCCACACCCCCACCCCAACGCTTACCCCTTCAGTTAGTTTTTTTTTTCTCCCACAACTTTTGAGCTAAGTGCGACTTCCACTTCCATGGCAAATACAGTCACGGGCGCGAAAAAGCAGCCGGTTTGATGTCATTTTCCACGTACCAGCTTTTTAACGAGCTCAAACAATGTTGAGACGTTACAACAGCTGGTGAACTGCGGGTGTGAGCGTTGACACGGTTGGCTCCGCTGCTTTGTTTTATAGCTACACAGTGTAATCCTGGATGCCTGGGGTACAGAACAAAGAACCGAAAAGCTGCTGCTGCTGCTGCTGCTACTTCTTATAAGGCTACATCAACACTACTATGTTTTCATTTAAAAATGGAATTTTCAAAATAAAACAGTCTACGTCCACATGATCAGCTTTAACCCCGGTCCATACTGACAGGCCTCAAAACGCATTTCACGTGACCACTCACGATGGAAGGACTTGGTTGTTAAAATTGCTGAACGTAGGGCAGCAGCGCTTGTAATTGATTATCTATCTTGTGTTCTACACTGGTAGCCGAGGCTAATGCCCATTGTTTTCTTCTGAAAGAGAGTCATGTGATAGGAGCCCGACGAATCAGTGAAGGCTATGTTCAGAATGAAAAGATCCAATCAGCAAGCGGTTGTGAGTGTCTCTGTCTCCATTTCTAAAATTTTTTAACTAAAACTGAATTTTTACTAGAATTTTTAACTAAAACGGGGCCTGCAGCGTTCACAAACTTCTCAGTTTTTGCAACTCTAAAAGTGTCGAGGACGTGTATCGCCACCAGTCGGCCACCAGCTCCAACGCCTGTCCCTTATCTGCCCTTTCCCTCTCCCAAGCTTTCTCTTTTTCCATAAAAGTGGAGCAGCAGAAAGCTTATACCATCATTTAGGGAGAACAAGGGGAGGTGGACAATAAACAATAATTGTCTCAGTGCCACGAGGAAAGCGTATAATTCTGTTGGTGACTGTGATGCTTTCCACATGAGAGCACAAATCTTCCTGACCTGCTGCTGCCATGTAACCCCAAAACCTGAGGTTTGCCACTGCTGCCTCTCCTCCATATGACTTTTATAGTTAGTATAGATGTAGAGAATGAAGTGAATTACTTTGTTTTCCTCATGTTACTTGACGATACCAAACTTTGTCATGTGCGCTGTACTGTAACAATGGACAGTGTAGCTGTTGGTTGGTTGCATTCAGTCGTTATTATTAGATTTACATACCAGGGGTGCTTGGAGAAATGGAGGAGGACTGTGGAAAAAGAAACACTTGTGTTTTAATAGTCCTTGTCTGCCATTTGCTGCGTTTGTAATTCGCAGCAGCTTTATGATTCCTTCCTCACGTCTGCGGCATTTCCAGGTCATCTCAGTAGTTTATCGAGACGCATGCTCCGTCCTTTTAGTGTCCTGTGCCATCATTTTCAATTTGAGATCATATACGACTATGACAAACTAGGCTCTGATCCAGACAACCATCTCACAAGCCTCTGTTTTAAATGTTTGGTGCCAATATCATCAACTAATAATGTGAATTAATTTCACTTTACTTAAAACATTTACCTCAGGATGACCCACCGCTCTTTCTTTAGGTTTCTCCTCTGGAGGAAGAATCATTTGACCATATCATTAGCGGTGGTGTCGGGTTAGAGAGGTGATAGCTGGATTTTTCTTTTAAGAAAATATTTTCTGTGTTCCAGTCTGGAAGTCTGATGGATGTGAGCCGCTGAGAGGTGAGAAAGAAGAATACAACCATTAAAAAAGCTACAGACAGCACAAAGTACATAGATCTTTTGGCATAACTTAAATCTCATTTCATTATTCAAGGTAATGCAAACTTACTGAAAATTTAAAACAGATTGTATTATCAACTTCTGATATGATGACTATGACTGAATCTGTTTATATTCATCATGTTTCTTATACTAGATTGTATTTTTTTATGTTAGATACTCAAACTTAAAGACTTGAAAATGGCTGCAAAGTATCTTTCAGCTTTCAGGAGGACCTTAAAAATGTTTTTATTGATGTCAGCCTGCAAAGGCTCCACATCAGTGAAACCCTACTTAAGAATGTTCTCTTGTTTTCAATGTTAAGTTCAGGGCTCTAAAAGAAACAAAACAATTATGTCCAATTTGCCTTGTTAGGGTTTCGGGTTGCAGAAAGTTTGAACAGGTCAATGTGAATGATTTCATGGGTAACAGTAGGTGAATAGAGAGCAGGAAGTTAGCTGGCCATGGGTGGAACCCCCTGTATATGTGGAGGCTTGTGGCAGCCCGAGCGCCGTCTGTCACGCTTGCTTTGGACTCGTAAAAACGTACCTGAGACAGAGTTCGGGGTTTCTGCTGGATCTCGTGCCGCCCTAATTGCTCCTGAGCTGCGATCAGAGCGAACCCTCCTGCGAGCCCACAGCAGTATTGAGTGAAAAGCGCTGTGCTTCTAACATGTTATTGTTCTTCATGTTGTAAGTCAGACTGTTTTACAAGAAGAAGAAAATTCACAGTTCATAGTCCAGATACTTATTGCTAGTGAATATCTGCAAGGCCCCTTTAACATTTAATATTTATATTCTTGGCTTGAATTTTGGAATATAAAAAATTACTGGTTTTGGATTGGGTTTCTAAAGATATTAGATTTTTCGTTCTTCTATGCACAATCTGATAAAATATATTTCACCTTTAAGGACTCTAGGTCCTCCGAACGATTCAAAGGAATACTTTGAAATACGAGAACACCACTAATTAACTCTCTTGTAAATATGGAGCTGGAGACAGCTGGAGATTTTTATAACTGACTTGGCTTTTAGCTTTGTATTCATGCAGATACATATCAAAGGTCTGAATCATCTCGTCTTTTAAAAAAACACACGCGAGTTAAATCCCCCCCTATAGATTCCTTGAAATTGTCTATTTGTTATACAAGAATCATCGGCTTCAGTCTGGGTGTCACAATATATTGTTGATGAGTGAGGGAGGGGATAAGCGAGGCATCATTCATGTGGTTCCTGCACAAGAGCTGCAGCTTAACACACTAGACAACACACTGAGGAACTAGTGAAGCCTCAGTCTGCATGGAAACGTCCTTGTCGAGGTTTCCTCATTGATGTCCACATGGACTCTGGCGTTTCTAAATGCAACACAGAGCTCCTCAGATAGATGTCAGAAGTGGGAACTGCTGATTTGTTTTGTTTTACGTAATATGTATTCTGTGGTTCAAACCTTGAACCTCATTGGTCCATCGTGCACAGGGAGGGGCACTGCGAATTGACATGTGCGTGCTCCTCCTGTCTCATGTATGGCGAACCGGGCATCCGAAATCCCACAGTACTCTTTCTGTTTGGCTTTTCCACACGTCTAGGTCAGTTTGGGGTTCAGCGTGATTGACGGAGGAGACCCCAGAAGAAGGAGCCGAGGCATTGTATGATTTGCGGGGGGGAGAAGGAGCCTCGGAGGGCAGAGGAGCATGTGACGAAACATGGTTGGCATTTGGACAGACTGGGTTTTTGAAATGATCTGCTGGTGAACAGGAGAGAGATACACTAAGCACAACAAAAACCACATCCAGTACTGAGAACACTATTCCCAGCACACTAAAATTACAGTGTTCCTGCCAAATTAGGTTAAGCTGCAGTGATCTATTGAGACTTCATAATGAACACTATTCCCAGTCCCCTTTGATTTTCCCCTCGTTCATGCCACTTAAAAACATGAGTGCTACATGCATTGGTAAACTGCTTTCAATTGTCATGCCAATGAAGCACGCTGAGATCAAAGTTTTCACACAAAAGCCTTTTTACAATTACCTTTTAGTTTCCCTGCTGTAAGGAGCCACGCTTATATTTCTTCATTAGACTAGAGAGTGTTTTCTTTGAGAATGGCTGAAGCCTCCTGGCAGTCGACAGACATTATGTCGGTAGTGTAGGACGTGGGTTGGACAGCGCTGCTCCAGACACTGTGAATTGCGGCCCCCTTCCTGACATACCTGTGGCCTGAGCCTCCAAAGCTTTCCAAGGCACACACACATAGACGCTTATCTCCCAAGATCAGGACCAAAAAGAGTTACTCTCCACCATATACCTTCATATGCCTTCGAACCAGTTTTACGCCGATTCCAAGACGTTGGGATCTGCTGCATTCGAGTGATGTGTATGCGTTACAAGATTAGCAACCAGCAAAACAAATGTTTAACAACAAAGAGCAACCGTAATCTTCAAGCCAGACGCAGGAAGAGGCTTTTTTACTGACTGTAATTTCTCTGCTGATTGACCGGCCAGTGATCTAAGATGACCGCAATCCCCGATTTTATTTTTCTATTATTGTTTGGATAGTATTGTTTGCCCACTGTTAATAGCTATGATGAGCTGGAGCTTCCCAGTCTGACAGCTACCCATTTTTGCCAAGTTAGCTTTCCCTTTCCTTTTCGGTGTTGTGTTCAGGTTTGGCGAGGGCAGGGGGAGCAAATATGACCAAGTTAATGTGAATGTCAGTTTGCTGTAAACACATCCAGACTGTGTATTCGACAGAAACATATGGTTAAGTATTGAGGTTTGGTCTAATGTTGCAGCTGAGTTTTAGTGAATGGAAGGACTGACAGAATGCAACTTGAGATATGTTTGAGAAATTCTGTTTGTGGTGTTACCTGACGGGAAAGAGAAACACTTAAATACAGCTGTAATAACTTTTTTCTTTTAAATGAAAGTGACATTTACTGTGTTTTTTAGCATGTTATAATGCAAGTTTTAACACTTATTACATGTTAAAATATGAAATAATGAAAATATATTAAGATGTAGGTGCCTGCACAAAATTGTAAAAGTTTTAAAAGGCACATTATAAAAAAAATAATCAAGTCAAAAACCCAGCTGTACATTACATATCCTATACTATACAGCACCTGTGTCCACCATGTGGCTCTTCAGATGCTGTAATGGGTTGAGAGACGTACGACCTACATCAGCACCAATGAATTAAGAAATAATACTTTCGACACCAGATTGACAGTTGAACATAGGACACAATTTTCCATCCGAGAAGTGGACAAGCCAAACCGAGTCATACTTTGGGGTTTTCATTTCTCACTCGTGTCATTCTGAACGAGTGTCGACTAGAGGTGAACAATCGCCAGTGTGTGTGTGTGTGTGCGTGTGTGATGAATAGGTTTGGAGTGCACATCCCGGCACTGCTGTGATCAATGGGGTGTCGCTGTAAACCTCATCCCTAAAGACCATCAGAGACACGTTCTGATTAGCACTTAATCTTACTTCCATCCACCCCAGCTTTAGGAGAATGAGCGTAGTTTGGCAGAGCCAGTGTACCTCGCCGGAGACCGTCCAAGACAGCCACTGACATCTGCTGACTGATTTCCACATGATTACAAACTGATGCTTGCACTGGGCCCACTTAGCGCTTTCTTTCGTCTGCGTGAATCTGTTCAGAGAAATCTAATATGAGGATCCACAGCCAGTAAAACCGGCATGCTCTGCTCTGTCTCTCAGGGTTTGTCCAGTTTGCTGCACAGTGTTTTATGTAGCATTGTGGTAGGTCGCTCCGTTTGAACGGTGCTGTTACCCAGTCCCTGCTTGTGATATTTAAGACTTGGCTTAGATTAATCGAAGTGTCTCTCGTTTGGGGAGATTGGATTCGCCCAAGGACATTTTCCTGTAAGCGGGACGCTAAGGAGTTTACATTGAAAGTGACTTATTGTGGAATGGACTGTCTTTTTACTGGCTCCTTTGTCTTCCACAGGCAATCCGAGCTGAGGCCATAGCCACTGAGGTTTTGGGGGCTTTCATCGACTGCCTCAACACAGTGGTTCAGGAGGCCAGCTCCGACCAGAATTAATGCAATATTCACATTTATAACCAATCAGCGCTCGAATGTCGAGAGGGGAACTAGAGTTTGCGTGAACAACAAATTTTGGAGACTGACATGTTTACTGTGAATTAGAGAATATCCTGCTGATATATCTATTATGGTTGTTTCGGGTTTTAGTCTTGTACTCGGGTTGTTTTGTACTGGCCAGCCCTCCCACAGTTAAGACTGTTGTCTCAAGTTCACCCTGTTCTTGTCACTGGGTGAAGTGAGGGTCAAGACAGAAGAGTGATGACACAACACTGTTAAAGAGTTCTGCACTTCTGTTGCTGCTGCAGAATAAACAGTGCTCTGAACCACCATGCGAGATGCATTTTTCCATTGCGGCCATGGCTAAAGCTTACAGCAGCACCGACCCACATTTACGGTCACTGTGGCATAATACTAACCCTTACACAACTGGGTTTGCATCACCACCGTATTATGTATTTAAAATAAATTAACATAAATGACGGTCAAGACAATAATCTTGCCTGAGAAAGTATTTTTTGTGAGGTAGTATTTTTTGAGTTGTGGTAGTTAGCGCTGTCCCCTCAGCAAGAATGTTCTTATTTTCAAATCCTAGTTTGGCCAGGGTCTTTTTGTGTGGAGTTTGTGTGTTCTCCCCACGTCTGTGTGTATTCCTTGGGTACTCTGGCTTCCTCCAACTGTCCAAAGACATGCAGATTTGGGTTAGGTTAATTGGAGATGCCAAATTGATCGTAGGTGCGAATATGAGTTTAAAATTTGATATACAGTTTTTATACTGTATATCGGCCTAGCAATAGCTGGCAATAGCACTAGTGAGCGATCCAGGGTGTACCCAACCCTTTCACCCAATGTCAGTTGGGATTGGCCCCATCTCTCCCCACGACCCTCAAAGGTATAAATAATAAATGGATGGATGGATGAGGTTGATTTTAGAAAATGTTTAAAATGCTGGATGTCACCCCAAATTAATGTCAGAAATGTCTGTTGCTGCTTGGTTATTCTGGTTGATTCATAAAGACTAATCACTGTCAGTTTAACTCCATATAATTAATCGCCTTTGCTGTTTTCTCCTCTGTTTGTCCTGCAGCTAGCTATGGAGCGTACCCCATCTGTAAGGGCTGCTCGGTGTGCTCCAGGGACAACGGCTGTGTAAACTGCCAGCCCAAACTCTTCCTGTTCCTGCGGAGAGAGAGGATGAGGCAGTACGGGGAGTGTCTCCACGACTGTCCAGCGGGATACTACGGAATGCGCAGCCCTGAACTCAACATGTGCTCCAGTAAGCCCTCTCCAGCCTACTCCACCCAGCCTCTCTCTCACTCCTCCTCTACCCCTCAATCTCCCTGACCTCTCTCACTACCCCATCTTCCCAAGACACACATACACACTCCCTCAACTTGCTCTTTCCCACAACGCATGATTTATGGTCAATTATCCAGAGGAGACACACATATCTCACAATTTGAACGGCTCATCAGTTCATACAGGTGGATGTAAGTGGTGAAGCTTCGTCTTAGCAGTGCCTCCCGCTGGATTTTTTTTCTTTTCCCTTTAAAACGTATTTAACATTACCTAACATCCGATAGCTACAAAGATGTTTAAAGTCATGAAATCCAGGTGCAAATGCAACTAAGAGACTCTCAAGATTTGGCCAAACTGACTCCGATGACTAAGGCTCGTAACATCACGTTAAGAGCAACAAAACAGGCCTTTTGGCAATGACATTCAATATCACTTCAACTACAGGGATGATTATATATTAGCATCAGGGCATGAAGTTAACTTCTTTTGTTGACGGTCTGCAGGGGCTTTTGAATTGAGACTTTCACCAGACAGTGTAATTTCTTGGCAGTCAAAGCTTTTTTTGGCCTGGAACAGAAATCCAGTTACAAGTGTGTCCAGATCCTCCAACAACTCTACATTGATTGAAGTGAGATAAGGGAAAACAAAGCATTAATCCTGAAGATTAATAGTCATTTTATGAGGAAGGAAAATGTGATGAAATTCTACTTTTATTTATTATTTTAGTGATGGAACTATTTAAATGGTTTTGTTAATAGTCATCCTGTTTTTGCTCTTTTGTACTGCAGTAAAAGTAATAGGCTACGAGTTCTTTTTTTCACTATGCTGTTTTGTGCAAAACATTGTTTTGGTTTCATAATTTGAAACAGACCATTTCTTCAGTCTGAATTATGTTTTACCTTTAAAAAAACAACTGCTCCAAACAGCAACATTTAGAAGTTGACACGTTCACATGATTCTTGTTAAAGAATAACTCTAAAATCCAATTAATGAAATGTTTCCCTCGCCTCCCCATGTAGCACACTGTGTTATTCTAACATGGAATATGCTCTGATGCAGAGCTAGAGAGTTATAGGTTTACACAGTCCGGGGTGTTGGCTGAGGGTTTCATATGAAAACAGAAAGGAACCTGAACTTATTTAGTTACTTGAGCCAAACTCCAGACAAATGCACTAGAATCACTCTAATGAAGACTGAGAAAAAAAAAGGTGTAAATGCAAGTTAATGATTCCACTTCATTATTAAAAGAGCATGTTGACGCAGCACCAGCCAATACAGATAATTAGTAAAACTGAGTTTTCCCTTGTGAATCACCTGGTCGAGTTGTGATTCTTCTTCAATCTAGGGTAGTAATGCATTAATTAAAGGTGCAATATTGTGAAAATAGGTTTCACTAGTTTTCACTGTTTATTTAAAAAAAAAGTTAAAATATAAATTAAAAAGTTGCTTCGCTTGCTATCACCATTCCGAAAGCTCATCCACAACAAGATGGCCATCCAGCTTTATTAGCCAAGAATTGTATTCTGTTTTCACGTGGAAGGTAGATTACTAGCAGCGCTGTCCAGAGTGGGTCACCGTTAAATACGTGCGGTGAAGTGAACAATGTGTGACAAGTGAAGTAATGAGCACCCCCTCCAAAATAATAGCTCCAAAGTCCCTGATATTATGATCCACATTTTGAGTATTGCCAATGCTGCAGCGCTGTTTATGGCAGCCTTCTGCCAAATCTGATCCTAGGCCGCCTTGTGAGCTCTTTGCTGCTTAGCCAATCACAGTATTTGATGAATAGTGAGAAGTTACTTCTGCCTAATAGCAACATCTGACCATATGTGGCTGAGAGGTTGTCAGAAAAACACGTGTTCAAACATGAAACCATTTTTACATTTCAACGATGACTTCTTTTGAGTATTATAATTAGAAATTCAGAACTACTTAACCAATAGTTAGTGATTCTTCTGAATACTGTGATGTTACTAATATGTGTCAAATTTTCTTTTTTTCTGAGGGGTTATCTCAGCTTAGCTCAGGTGTGAGGTGAACATTTCGATTGGAGTCCCCAATTCCCAAGGCTAATGTGAAGCTAGCTGTAAATCCTCAATAGCAACCTGCAGCATATAGGCTGGCTGTGACATGTGTCAAGTATAGAAATTGTGAGGTCAGGGTGCAAGACCCAATAATTGAATGGTATGGGTTGTACCTCAATGGCGCCTACACCTTTATTCCCTGTTTAGTCTCTTGGTTGGTTGGACCATTCACTGCATCTTATTCCCCCACTCTATCACCTTGTTTCTTGTCTGTACTTTACTGTCATTATCTAAGCCCAACAATTTGAATCTAGCATGGTCTGGATGAAAAGGAGGAAAAGGGATTTTATATCTTATTTATATCTATATTTATATGTCTGCTACTTCCAACAGAAGGTAGAGATGTCCCAACAGAGTCAGTACCGAACATCAGAAGTCCATTTCACTCAAGATATCCTGTGATGGGATGTTGTTCTCTGCTGCAGCATCTCTGTGTCATTCAGGCTAATGAGATCACAGAGGTTTTGCAGAAAATGTTCATCTCCTGCAGTTTAAACCAGTAAAAGTGTCTGTTAGCAAACTGCTGGTATTGATTGGATACCGCCAAACAAAACACTTAATCACCGCATGCTCATGCACTCCCACATATGCATCTTCATCAGATCTCCCCACATTAGAGGGAAACTCCTAAAGGCTCCACAGTCATTTCACCCTATTTTCATAACTCAGAGAAAATTAGAAGAGAAAGACATCTTGTTCTCTGGTAGAAAGCCTTTTTTTTCTCCTTTTTACTTTAACCCTGCTATCCTAACCGCTTTATCTCCATGCTGAGTGAATTTTGACTTAAACTGATCCTGATGTGTGGCAAGTTAATCTGAATCCTTCTGCTAAACTGCTCATAGAGCAACATCTTGTATTGTCACGTAGCATCAGATCTCAGAGCGAGACCTACTTTGATGTGATCGCTCTTTCAGCCCTCTAATCCAGTTTCCCTGTTTGACCCTCATGTTCAGTTGCGCTCTGCACATCATTTTTACGAAACAGTTTGTGTCCAACCTCCACAGACTCCACTCATATTTTCTTGGGTTGGAAGCTAATTGTCTGGTCAGTGAATATTTGTAAGTTGACACAGTCCAGCTGGTACGCAAGGGCTCAAAGGCACAGTGGACGGATAACAGTGAGGGGTTCTCAGCCTACGTGGTCAGATGTGCCGTGTGCTCCTGGTTCCCAAAGAGGCCTGGAACGTGGCATTACACCTCTGTTATCATGAGCTTTTTAAACACAGGCCCTGAAATCACTTAGGGAGCAGCTGCTTATTATTACACCAGGGTTTCTCTGTGTGATCTTATCTCATTCAAGACATTTTTTTGTGGACTGCCTGGGTAAAGGAAAACATGGGCTAGACAAGCAAAAGGCTTATACCCTCAGCCACTCGCTGGCTGAAACCTCACTTTCCGATTTTTCTGAAGAGGATACTGAGGAGTGAAAGGCATGTAACCGAGCGAGATATTGGGTGTAAAGACAAAAAAACTTTTACCCTGTGAGCTGACAATGTGATGCAGTTTGACACAAGGAAAGTCACCAAATTACGAGATTGAGACTTAAAATAAATACATTTAAATAATATATACTTATTCAATATTTTGTTTGTGAAATAGCCTTACATATATTATATTTTCATATTTAAATTTTCTGCATTGGTGAGCTCAATCAGGCAGCCAAAACATCAGCAATGCGATATATTTAGTATAACCATTTTCGTTCATGGTTCACAGTGTGAAATGTCACAGTCGATACTGTAAATTAGTTAAGGTGTACACTATTTTTTTTGCCATTATAGGTCAACCTCCTGATCATAAATATTGGAAATGTATGACTTTAAAAGATGTAGAAGCAGCCCAGTACACTAATAGTATACTAATTCAGCAAAATTATTTATCGTCCTTACCCTACATAACTTATTAATTTCTCAGGAGTACTTAAGGAACTGTGCCTCACATGATGGAGGTTAGATGTAAGGCTCTCTTTTCTGGGGTGCGGGTTCCCTTATGCTGCAGCGGAAGTAACACCATCATTAGAGCCAAAAACAATGGGAGCTATACTTTCCGTAACATAACTAGAAACACCTTTACAGCTACACTTCAGCTGGATTTAAATGAGGCCCGGGATATGGCAGCCACTGTGTTAACTACCATCACTGTTATGTTGCTGGTTCGTTCGCGATGCCTTTTTGTTGCATAATACCATTCTATATGTCCATATATTCTGTTCCTCGAGCTGTGCTTTGCAAAGACTCCTTTCAGCAGCTGATGGACGGGTTGATAGGAGTCCTAAACAATATGCTGCAACTCCATGATATCCACAGACTTTCTTATCAGCCACCCAGAACAGGCCCCACTCCAGTGTCAACCCACTGCTCAGCGGGGAAGATTTGTAGCAGCCGCCGTACAGTGTATTGCGTTATGTACAGCCAAATCTGCATGAGTGTGGTGCAGTCATGATCTTGCCTCAGTCACATTTCATAATACCTCGGTTTTAACATACATTACTGAGCCAAAGCATATTCTGGCATTTTGTATCAGTGGCTGAAAGAATTACGAGCTGAAAGGCGACTATCAGAGCTGTCTTTTATAAGAGAGAAAGTGTTGAGAAGGTCAGCGGTGGGGGTGTATTATGGACCCCCCACTGCTACACATACATCCACATACTTAAGCCACCAACCCAGTTGCCATATCCCACCGCAGTGCATAGAAACCCCAGATGCTTGCTGCCAACCAGCGACCAGTCTACTCACGGCCTGAGATTGCCAATATCCTGGATGCATGGTTTAGATATCTCAGCTCAATCAGTGCCAGCGTAATGTGCCACTCTTCTGTCTGAGGTAATTTTAAGAATAAAAACATTATTGTGATTTTTTATTACATTTCACAGACTGAGGAAATCTGTGACCAAATCCCATTGTTGTGTTTCAAACCGGTTTGTCACATCAAATTAAGTCTGGAAGTGGAAGCTGATTAGATGTGTCTTTTCCAAGATCATTTTAGTTTTAAAGCACACCATGGAAATATGTTTAGTTGGAGGGGGATAAGAGCCGAGCATCATCGGCCTCAGCCAAATGGGTACCAAGCCTGTGTGAAATAACTCAGGAGTTCTGCAACCTTTAGTTGGCAGCATTGGCAGCTAGCTCTCTCTCTCTCTCTCTCTCTCTCTCTCTCTCTCTCTCTCTCTCTCTCTCTCTCTCTCTCTCTCTCTCTCTCTCTCTGCCCCTCCACGTCTCTCAGTCAAACTCTCCCTTTCTCGCTCTAATTCTGAGCTTGTGGATATTTCCATTGCACAGTCTAACCAACAAAAAGACCAGTTGCTTTTGGCCTTTGAGTTTTACCAGGGGACATTTAATCATCACAACTTTAGTAACCGCACTTTCAGATTTGCCAGACAATACAATGGACCCACCAAACCAAGCCCTGCTCCCACGACAATAGAGCCAGACACAGTTGAATCGCTTTTTTTTCTCCTCAAAACAGTGCATAATTATGCATACTGTAGTGTGACTGGAAGAGCTGTCTGTGCCTGACTGTCTGAAGCTCAATCTGTCTGTGTGTATTCGGGAGCTCGCTGGATGGATACAAGACCAGATGCTGGTGTATCATGGACTGTATTCCTTGGAGTGAAGAAGCTGTGAGGACCGCTGACACATCTGTCATCCCTGATCTCTCTCTGGAAGATGCTGATTGACAGGAACACCAACAAAGCTGCACCTAGCTTTATACCCGTGGGCGGACGAGCACCCATGTGGAAAAAAAAAAACTGCCTGGAGAGAGTTGGGAGGAACATGGCAGCTCTGGCCTTTGCCACAAACTCCTGCCATCCGTAGCTCCACACGACATGGCTGGGTGGCAGCGAGCAAGCCAAAGCTTCCATGTCAGCCAAACCCGAGCCTAGAGAGTAGGTCAGAGCTCTTCGATTCAGCTTGGAGGCGAAGGATGGAAAAAGAGGGCTTGTTTTCCCCCTCACACTGCCAGGCCTTTTACAACATGGACACTGCGGCTGTACAACATCAAGTCTGTTTAGTTTTCTCAAGGAGATCCCCTCTGTATATTGATGAGTCGTCTGACACAGATCACCTCCAGCTCAACTCACGTAAAAAAGACCATGTCTGGAACGTGAGACCTTCATAAAATGTCAAAGTCACTTAGGCATCCCGGTCAATATTCATTTGAAGAAATGAAGAGATTACATATGGTGTGGTACGGCTATGGAGGAACAGCAGTTGACTGGAGCTAAGATGAGGCTTTCAGTGTCTGATAAAATCGGCGACCTCTCTGTCAAGACCACACCTGTGGGATCTGCTTCTGCCAAGCACGGGCCTATAGATCGCAAGTGACACTCCGTGACTCATTGGTTAACTTTTTTTGACTTGCAAATTACATACATTACATACATTTCAAGTGTGAAATCAAACCAAAAGGGTCAGAGTGATGTGGCGAATGGTGGAGTAATGATGAGGTCTCTGATGTTCCCTTGACAGCTGAAACACAAGGCTTCTCCTGGTGTGTTCATATTATAACTCACGGCCAGAACCAGGCCGGGAGATAATGATGATAATGCGTTTAAGTCCCAGGAACACCGGGCCTTCAGTGGGATCTGATGACCTCATTATTTCTCATTAGTCTCCCTGAGGCACCTAGATGAAGACTTTAAAGGTGGTCCAGAGGTTAATCCTGCAGGGAGAACAAACCCGCTCCCCTGTATCTGTTTCTGAAGCTGTCGTACAAGCTGCCTAACTGTCCATTTGGCTTGCCGACCGTCCAACTTTCTGTGTGGGAGCTTCTCCTGTGTCACAGATAGCCCCTCACTGCCCCAGATAGCCTTTTGCCTGATAACCGAACAGAGGGATGAATGTCTGTCATAGTGATCCCTTCCTACCCACCTCGTTCTCTGATGACCTCTGACCCTTAAGCTTTGCCTCCCCGCATTCTAAATCCCATGGTGCTGTATGGATGTGTCATCCACCTCATCCATCTCACATAGTGACGTTATTACTTATCTTCTATTTAGAAAACCGCATATCCGCGCTTTCACACTAAATCTAAAACTGCAACCAAGACTGATGTTTAAAATAAAAAATGCCCGTCATGTGCTACTGCTGCTGCAATGATACAGTATTTCACACATCTGGGTTGCTCGTATTTACTGTCAATAACTGAGGATTGCACAACAACCTCACTGCTTGAGAGTACTGCCAGATGTTCTCCCCCGCCCCCCCCCCCCTCTTACCGCTTTTATTTTTTTTGTTTTGGGAGCTGAAAGTCTCTCAGGTGATGACAGGCTTGGGAAATGTGAAGGGTAAAAGACAGCTTTGTGCTTTCCAATTAGCTTTGTGATTTATTAGCCTGCTCCCTGTATTGGGATTGTCTTGTATCAAACCCAAGCCTAACGGATTCAGTTTCCCCCAGAATGAAGAGGATGAGAGACATAAAAATCTCAGAACATCAAAATGTATTCATACCTCCCTCAGACTCAGGCATTCCATAGTTAAAACCTCTACAGCACTTCAGAGATCTGAGACATATGTTGAGATGCAAGATACAATGGAGCAATGGAGCGAGAGAAATACTGAGATGAGCTAAAATCTTCCAGATGATTGAGTTAATAACACAAACATGACACGAGAAAACAGTGAACTACTGCAGCGATTAGTGAGTTATCGTCAGAATTATATTTTCAGGATGTGGAACGCAGCTTCATTGCAGATTTGATTTATCTCCAGCCATATCTGATTGGTATGTGTGTGTTTGTGCATATGTGTGTGTGTCCATGGTTTGTTTAGACTGGTCGGGAAAGCGTGAGACCAGAGTGAGTGGGCAGAGGCCATACTTTAGGGTTCAAAGTAAAGCGGGGAGGGACCCCTCGTTTTGGAGGAATGTCGAGGAGGAGGCCTGATGGTTAGCTGGAGATGGTGTAATTAAGGGGTGTGATTGTGAGAACCTTCCCTTCCTCGGGCCTTGCAAGGGTCACAGATAAAAGAGCAACCCTCAGCCTCTGTCGCTCTCACATGGAGAAAATCTCTGTAATGCAGGTCAATGCGTGGAGAAGCGCACGCGCATTAATTCCCAGTTGCGTAAACGCAATCAGAGGAGCAGCTTGCACTCTACCTGATAGTGGGTGTGGGTTATAGGTTGTGGCTCCCCAATACTGGGAGCCAACTTGGCTGACAGGGCCACATCGAGCTTCTGAGGAGCGTTATAAATTAGACTGCACTGGGAGGCTCCTTCTAATCATGTGGGCCTGTGCGCGCCCTGTTGGTGTGGCTGTTGTAATTTTGCGCTGTTTGACGTGCTATTTGCAGAGTAAGAGCTTGATGACACATTGCCGGGCCTTTCTTTGCTAACGCGGCACTGTGCGTCATGTGCAGCGGCAGGGTGTGGCGTGGGAGGATAAGTGTGCTGTTGTGTTTGCTGACTGAATGCAGCAGCATTTGTTTGGCAAGCCGCCGCAAAATGTTGTTGCCCCCCCGACGCCTCCCCCTTTAAACCCACCTTCCCCCTTTTATATCTTAGCCAAAACCGAAAGCATCCACACAGCTGGCCAGCTTTGTGATCATCAGCCATCATTCACACTCCAATGAAATCCCGACTACCAATAATCCTCAGTAATGGAAACAGACACAGATTGGACCAAGTGATAAAATAGTGTATTACCCTATTCAGCTTTAATGAGATGTATTCTTCCTGTTGCAGCCCGCCATTAGTTTAAAACATGTGAGCGAGTGTGTTTGTATCCAGCCTGTTGCAAGTCGCTGCAACCCGTTGAAAGAGGTCAGTGTGATACAATTTGTCGACGTCTCTTTTGTTGTGTTGTCACACAGTAGAGTTGCTCGCTCTGGACAGGAACAGGAAGATGGAAAAAAAAAAAGTCTGTCAGGCAAAACAAGTTTTCTGAAATATACTCTAGCCCTGGGGAGAAATGATTCACAGGGCATTGCCGGCTTTTTTTTGCAGGAGAGGCGGTATAATCCTTTCAAGAACCCCCTTCCCCAAACCCCTTAGCACTTGATCAACTCCAGATGAGAGGTTTGATCAGACCCTGACGAATCTCCTCTTTCTCCTATTCTTCTTCCTCCTCCAGGGTGCAGGATAGAGAACTGCGAGTCCTGCTTCAGTAAAGACTTCTGCACCAAGTGCAAGTTGGGTTTTTACCTACACAAAGGGCGCTGCTTTGACAAGTGCCCGGAGGGCTTTGCTCCACTGGAGGAAACGATGGAGTGTGGAGGTACGTGAAACAACACAGATATGTACAAAACATGAAAAGATCCAGTGTCAAGAGTACTGTAGACACTCTTAACACCTTTCCTTACCTGTACACAGTATTTTATAACTTCTCAGCTGGCCTGCTTATTTCGGACCTGTAAACAAGCAGCTCAGCTGGGACCACACACAAAGAGGTTACAGTGTCCCAATGAAATGTCTTCAAGCCTGTATTTAAGCTTGACCTAGGGTCTTTGAGTTGACCCTAAATGATGCTCCGCTGTGGTTCACTGCACATCACTGCTCTTGTGTGTCTCTGCAGAGGGCTGTGAGGTGGGCCAGTGGAGTGAATGGGGAGCATGCACCAGGAGAAACAAAACCTGTGGCTATAAGTGGGGTCTGGAGACCCGGACGCGGCACATTGTAAAGAAACCACCGAAGGACACGATACCTTGTCCCACCATCGCCGAGTCCAGGATGTGCAAAATGGCCCTGAGGCACTGCAGGAGAGGTGAGAATTTTTTCAGTCAGTTCCAACTCCATTCATGTCCACTTTCAAGTGTTACACTAGTGTGGTGAATATTAAAGAAAACAGCCCACTCTTCCCATAGGAGAACTCCTTCCCCCTCTCTCAGTTCCACCTGTCTCATGTAACCCCTATGCCTTGCACTCAGCTTTGTTTTTTCACCGTCTGTGTTTTTGAGGTGCACAGTGACGAGTCCGTGCGTGAAATATCTGTATTTTTCCATGGCGGCTCTGTTCGAGCCAGCTCTTTTTCTGAGGTATATTTTTCCCCCCTCTCGCCCATCTCCCTCGCTCTCCTCAGTGGAATTCTTCAAAGTAAGAGCTGCAGGTTTCCTCAATGGCCGTCTCTGTTTCCTCCCATCAGCTTGAGAGATATTTGCGGTGCACGCAGCGTGTATGTCGGGCCATTAAGTCAAATGTGGAATTTCTCTGTCTGTGAATACAGCTAAGGGAAATATTTTTTTATTCAAGAAGTAAACCATTTCTCTCAGACGGTCCAAACACACCATTTGAGGTGATGGCCTCAGTTAGCAGTGCTTTTAAAATAAATGTCTTTTCCCTTAATGTACTTTTACGTCCCTCATAAACTCTGGATTAGGATAGGCCAAGTGTAAATATTTAATTCACCAAATAAGGAAGCAATTACAGTGGCAGATATCATTCAGGCTGTCAAAAAAGAGAAAAACATTGTTTAACAGAAAGAGGAAAATATTCTAACCTCGCAGATTTTTCTCCATTTTTGGCCCAGACTGTTGAATTGGAGGATCATCTAGTGAAGTGGTGAAAGAGTAAATAAACTTGAAATAAACCCTGATAGTTTCTCATATTTCAGCACTTCCAAGGCAGGCCCTGCACTCTGAGTTGGAAACTGTGATTCCATGGCACATTTAGTTGCTAAATCCCTGTAGGGGAAATTCTCCCCCAACCCCCACGCACCCCTTCATGACTTTACCGTGCCTACTTGACCTTTTCCAAGAAACTTTATGACCTGCTTTAATTAAAATTTGGCATTGTTGCGCATGGTTACTGGCTTCAATTATCTGAAGCATGAAGTCACTGATGTGAAGTCGTTGTGAGGCCTTATAGCAGAGCCAAGTTTCTTCAGGCCTTTAGAAACCGACAGTAGGCTCCCCATGTCCATCGTACTTGAAGCTACTGTTCCCTGGCGCTGCGGTCATTGTAAACCACTCAGTACAGTTCCTTATCCAGTAACTGTTACGTCTCTGTGGAAGATCAGGCCTCAGTTGTGTTGTTAAAAGCTGTGCATAAAAGTGTCACCGTGTCTGCATGTCAGGACTCTCTGGGCTCGTGAAGGGATGTGGTGGCCTGTTTAATAAAGTTACATTTCAGACTTAGGCATGTGTAGTTAATGACCCCAAAAAACACACTCACACTCTCAAACACCACCTGCTCGACCTCTAGTGAAAAATACCCACTTGGCAAAAGCCAGTGAAATGCAACACTCTTCAGTTCAAATAAATATGATGTAAAAATGTAAGCTGTAGTCGAGGGAGTAAAAATACACCCAGCAGATCCAGGGCCGTCACATGGGAGCTCGACTGACTGACATTGTAAAATAATCAACCGGCATGACTGATAATAAAGCATGGTCTAATGGGAGGAGAGGCCACTCTCTCAAATGCAGGTGATCAGGAAGCGGGGAAGAAGATCAGTGGGTTCATGGACGGGCTGCATATATGGCTTAGGTCATTATGAAATAACTCGCGAGGTGACCTTTGAAATCTCAATGACTGTAAACTATAGGCCCTGAGGGCAATGCAGCATGGTCAATTTCATCTTTAGATAGAATTTAGAAAACTAACCTCAATGCATGGATTTTGCAATCAGACAGAAATGTAAATACAGTATAAGAAGTGCTTATTGTGATGACTTGGAACTTAAGACAGTCCAGAAATCAACTTTTTTATAATTTTTATCGGACACCAGACACCAATGTTTAGGACAGGCAGAGGATTATATAACTGCAGACCATAAAGATGCTGTGGATTAAATGGAGTCAGGAAAGAAGAGAAAGCAGCATGTAGGTGTACGCTATTTATGGCAATGCTTATCTAATCTCCCTGTCTTGCATTTCTACATATCTACGAATTTAAATTACACTGGATGTCATTGAAAGATCCCCGTCTTCCGGCTTAGTCGAGGCGCACAAGGACAACATAAAGGATATTCTGCTGTTCCCTTCTTTGTCTGCAAAGATCTAATCCCTCTGTAAAACATGTAGAGAAAGTAAAGCCCAGATGATGTATGTCGAGAGGCGAGGGAGATATGACGAGTCGTGTAAACTGTGTCTGATGTATTGCTGATCAGTGTAAACACTGTAAGTGATTCGCACCTCTGGGACTCATTTGCTTTTCTCTGCCAGTGTTTGCTAGAACAGCGGTATCCTGGTATCATGATAGCACATGGATAGAATAGAATGGCTCTAAGTAGAGTGCATACCTCCACCAAGGGCCAACAGTTCCCTTTAGTTCAATTGAGCCACACCAAATTGCACGCACTTAGAGTTATTAGTACTCGAAATATGATTTTCTTTTTAAATCAAGATACATGCATTATATGGATCCTGGTAAATCTGGGAAAAGTTCAAAAAATGCATTGTTAAAGCAAGTGATAAAAAATTACTGTATCAGCCTCATTGTCTCGTTCTGTGCCAACACTTAATAAGTTCCTTCTTCCCCAAATTTCATGGAAATTTGTTCGGGTGTTTTTGTGTAATCTTGCTGTAAAACAAGCCAACCAACATGGTCATGGCAAAATCTGAACCTCCTTGGCAGAGGTAATGAAATGTGTGGTAATAGACTGTCAAACGTTGTGTATGACCGACACCATCCATCCAACTGCCAACTTGCTTTTAAGCAACTTGTTGAAGTTTGGCTAAAAATGACACTGGAGTTTAGTGTGTCCACCAATTGGATTTCACTGAATATTTCGGCTCTCAGATATATTGGGGCGATCTACTTGCAATGACATCTGCATTCATGACGATGCAGGAAGGCTGTAGGGGACAGATATGTCACAAGGACTATTTATGGCCTGCTCGTTGGTTTTTGGTGACGACAATAAACAAGGTCTGCACCGATATATTTATTTGGAAATCATGTTCCCATTGCTACTAATGACAACTTCCATAAACATCAAAATTGCAATGTTAGCAATGTCAAATTCCACTATTTCCATCCAGCTTCTTGAATTTTTATAAATCCTGTACCTGTACATTACATTACATGTCATTCTGCTGACGCATTTATCCAAAGCGACTTACAATTAGTGCATTCAACATCTATGGGGGGCCATTTAGGGTTCAGCATCTTGCCCAAGGACACTTCAGCATGGGCTGGGATTCGAGCTGCTGACCTTCTGGTAAGAAGACAACTGCTCCACCCCCTCACCCACAGCCGCCCAATAAGTGTAATACTCCAATGAAAACTGTGCTACAGATGATCTTGTCTTGTTTCGTGGTGGTTTGGCTGCCATGTGCGTCAGGCATTTGCATTTTACCCTGGAGACGATAAAATACTCCTCTATCATCCTGTTCCCTTGAGTGGTGCTCTGAACAGGCCATAAACAATAAAGAGACTTTATTAATAGCTGCTCCGGCCCTATCAGCATCGACAGACTGGGTTCCCCCTCTCTCTGTCTTGTGAGCTGATGGGAGGAGAGGAGAGGAAAGGTGAGGAGAGTGATGACACTGCAGTGCTCAGCAGCTCCATATTGATGCCATTAAGTAATTCCCTGCAGAGATTTCCCAGCAACCCCTGTCATCAGATTCACTGATGTACAAACAGACTTTTTCCCATCTGATAGATCAATCCATCTGCGTACTTTTCCCTTTCTTTCCCTCTTTTGCCCACCCACTCTACTATAATCCTCCATCCACAGCTGCTTCTGTCATGTCAGTGACATGAGATGTTGTGTAAACAACTTAAAATGTTAAAGCCCGCGAAACTCTTGCTCTCAATTTAATCCCCGATTTGGGATTTAAGAGGGAGTAAAGTCCAACACAAGTGCACCATTGCAACCTGGGCTAATTTCCGACAGTTTTACAAATCGGCTTTCAGATTCTCTGACGGCACAAAAGTCTCTGTAGTGGTAGCAGACAGGAGGGACACTCTGTTCAGCACTGTTTGCTTGATTTGTAGGTAGAAGTAGTCTTTAGAGGGGCGTTTGCTGCGGAGGAGGTGGCCAGGCCCCAAGTTAACCCAACCAAGAACAGAAGTTTTACAATATGAAGTTATGAGTTATAAAAACTTTATAGCTTAGCAAATTTTGGAACTGATAACAGAAACATATTTAAGACCCGGTTTTCCAGAACAATGCAGCTCAATTTACAATCAAAATGCTTCTACGAGCCCATGAAGACTTACACTTACCCCGCTGACCACATGGAAAGAAAATGAAGAAAAGAGGCAGAGGGAGGAAGAATGGGAGAGAAGGAACACAGTGATTATCTTTGGCCATCGTATTATGTACCTGTACTTGGACAGGCATTTGTGGAAGTATTGATCTCTCTGGTGTGTGTAACCAAAGAAACCATTTCTGCTGTAGGGCTCGGCTGAGGCCAAGCCCTTCGTCCCATCAGTCATCGGAGTGTTTGGATCCAGCCACCGCTAATACTGACTGTCATAACTTCTGTGCAATTTTATGTTTATACTGTAACCATGATAACTACCTCTTCTAGTCACCATGCTCAGTCCATTCCCACTGCCATCATTTGAAACCTTGGATAAACACGTTTTGTTAAATTCTGTGGCAGGGGCGAGGAAGAGGATAAATCCACTTAATTCTTCCTCCGCAGTGTGAAATCTTTAAGGCCATGAAAGCTCTTTGTGTCTGTTTAAGGCCACTGGGCAGACAGTTGTTTAATTTACCCCAAAAACACCTACAGTCTGCTGCTGGGGACCAAAGTGAACCCAGATCCACCCCAGATTGACCAGACCTCAGATTTTGTTGACTGATGAGAAGCCAGTCTGGTTCTGCGGTGAATCCACACTGCTGTGGACCTCCTGGTCCTCACCGTCTGCGAACCATCTGCTGCAAAGCCTCTGCTCCTGTAAAACGATGCACAGAGCAATAGTGATTGCCTAAAAGCCGCTCTGGAGGAAGCGCAGCCACCTCGTCTGTAACGCATACAACTCTACACACCAAACAACTCCGATTTCTGGCAGTCTAACCCTTTGTATACGAGTGAGCAGTTAAGGCGCATGCATGCGTATGAGCGTGTGACACACAATTTTGGTGTTTACACTCACTGGGCCAAGAGGTTTGAGCTCTGGCAAAAGATGCCGTTCACTTCTTTTCATTTTAGTTACGCACTCAGCATGATCACATCTGAGTCTGGCCTGTGTTTGGCTTGGAAACCCATCATCCAAACACATTTCTGGATGTGTTTTTGTCAGATGTAGCCTTATAGCATCAGGCCGACTTTTTTCTAGAACAGACACATGCTTTCAACTTGAGGTTAATTGATGGAGCATGCTCTTCTTGTCTCAAAAGAAGGGCTCATGGTGCAGTTTGTCCAAGCCAAACAACAGTCGAGCACCGCTCGAGCCACCATTCTGAACTCTGCCCAAAGCATTTCAGATCAGAGGTTTGCACTTCTGCTCCTTCGTGTACTTATCTCATTATTCCAATTAATGTTAGCTGGGTATGCTCTACGGGAAGTCACTACATTTGGATGGGAGAGCTGGTACACAGATGACAAGTCCCGCTCCAATTTCTGACACAGTGGAATGACGATGGTGATTAACGGCGATCTCTGGCCTGGGTAATATCACGGACAATCCGGATCAGTTCTTCCCGCCAGCGGGAGCTGAGTGCGGAGCATTTTCCCAGGACAGAAGGAGAGCACTAATTGGCAGCCGCCCTGTCATAGTGATTATGTGTGCCTCACACCGCTGCCTGTTGTGACTGGGGGAGTCATGGCTTATCTTCATTTAATAAGGCTGCTCCATAGGGGCTGACACAGTAGCTGGTGAGAAGGCCTAAGAGGTACGCTGAGTGCGACCTTTGAACAGCATCAATGGCCTGGGCTGGGGTCTGACTTGAACAACCGGTAACCGATCATTTCCCCATGCTGTACACACGGCTATGAAACTGTGAAGCTGAGATGATGGAGAGTGTTTTGGAAGCCTTGCACTGTGCTGCAGTGAAAAATAGTTTGGGTGAAGAGGAAAGACACATCAACCTGTCATTGACTTGGCCAGGTCCTGCATCCTGATGCCAATGGCAGTTATGGTCACCGCTGCGGTCACAGTCACAAATTAACACAAGTTCTGTTTCAGCTATCCCATATTCGCAAATCTCCATTTCCAGCCATATATTATTCTTTTTCCTCTCCATCTGTCTCCACACTTATGTTTTATATCTCCTCCTAACCAGATGAAAATTGATTATCTAGACTCATGTCTGGACAGGCGATCAACACTTGCTTTATACTGATCGTCTCAAACCAAACTTTAGGGTTTCATTTTCTGCCTCTCGTGCATTGTAGTAGTGTTAAATCTTCCATCGAAGAGAAAGTCATTACCAGTAGTCTCTGAGAGTTCTCTGTGCTGGATACATTCCTTATTGGGGGTAGGGGTGGGGGGGGGGGATAGGGGTGGGGGTGGTGGGGGGGATAGGGGTGGGGGGGTAGGGGTGGGGGGTGACTCTGGAAGCCGGGAGGAGGAGGAGGAAGAAGATGAGAGGGGGGGGGGGGGGTCTCTGATTAACTTCCCACTAAGTGCCCCTGCTCTCTGACCAAAATAAATATGGATGCTGTCATTTTGTCAGCAACTGCCTTCAGAGAGCAATATTTGAAACACCCCATGATCCTGCTGGCTTTTATATGGAGAATCCATCGTCATACCACAGGCATGAGCCATAAACATGTGGAGGCCTTTCAAAGACCAGGGGGTGGAGGGAGGGAGGGAGGGAGGGAGGTGGAAGAGGAGGGGTCAGCGGCACTCACTGGGGTTTCATACTCCACATTATTGTCATCTGGTCTTTTCCAAGCAGGAAGAAAGAGGAGGGGTGTGAGTGAAGTTTTTTTTCTTCACACTCTTTGGACCAGTTGAGTTGTGGTTTTGCTGAACTGCCTTGTGTAGATTTGTGTACGCACATTAGATGCAGCCGTGCTCTTATTTGTTTGACTCACTTTGCTGTGAAGTGTGCATTGGTTCAAGTGTTTTCCCCAACCCGCCATAACTCGATGTTTGATCCCTTCTGCGTCTCTAAGTTTCATAGTATTATGAAATTATGACCAATCAATCATTGGCTTTTGAAAACCTGAATGTCCTCGAACATATTGCTTAGAGTGTGACTTTGTCAAAGAGAAGAAAACTGTGTTGGTAGCAAGGCTTCGTCTGTCATTATCTGGCAGAGGAAATGAGGCATATGGGCTGACATCAAGAGACCCCCTTAAAAAACAGACGCACACAAACAAACAAAGTGGCAGCAAACTGGTGTGGGGAGAGGAAGAAGGCAGAGGACGAGGACGGGGAGATACTGTACTGAAGAGGAATGTTTTCATGTTCTCATGCCCCCATAAACGGGAGCTATTCCCCCCGCTGTGCAGTATATGGGCTGATACTGCCAATGACACGGTCAGGGCCGTTACGCAGACTGTCGCTGAATGTTCCCTCGATGGGCAGTTTGTGCTGTTCCACCCTGTGATTTTTCCTTTTTTTTTTTTTTTTTTTTTTTACAAGAGTCAAGACATGGTCTGTGTCTTTACAGGGATGGATGGCAACAGCTTGTGATGAGATCTTTGAAGTAGGGTTCAACTCGTATATAGGGCTCCTGTAAAATATCTTATGACCACCAGCCAGAGATTTCCACTTGTTATACGACGTTGGTTTGCCCCGGACCACAGTTGGTGATTATCGCCTTTATTATATTAGATGGACGAACAGAGAAATCGATATAGTGAGGTGCTAAAGGATTTTACAGGACAGCTTCAGGAGTGGTACTCTGTAAAAACTGTAATGAAACCTGCTCCACCTGCATTAAAACATTTCATGAGAATGGATTTGGATCGTGCCATGATGGTCTAAATGTAGTTTTGGATGCTATTCCACATTCTGTAGAAACATTCTAGGAAAACTTTATCTGAGGTTTTTGGAGCAGGATCAAATATTAAATGCAGGTGCAGAGTATCATCTGTTTTCTCCTTCAGTGCTTTTCACAGTCCTCATTTTAGTCTAACCTCTAGTTTGACGTGTCAGGGTTTCTCACCTCATATTTAGATAACTCGAGCTGTTCAGAGTAGAATCAGTCTGCACCTCCTCTCTCTGTCTGCCAGACCTCCAGGCCGCCCCTGCTGCCAGCTCTCCTGTGGGCCGCAAACGCCTTCATCAGCGAGCAGACGAGGATGCGTGCAACACACACACACACACACACACACACACACACACACATGCAGCAAGGGTGTCAGAAACCTAACAGACACAGACAAACAGTAAAACAGACCTCACAGGCAGAGCAAGTCAGGTAATATCTACTCTTTTCCTCGTCCCTGTTTCTATTCTCCTCATGCCGTCTTGCCCTCGAATGACACTCTGTCGCTTATGTATCACATATCACAGTGCGTGGCTGTTTGAGGAACAATGTGCACACCACAGAGGAGGGATGTGTTGGCGCGTGGCACACATTGTTCGAAGCAGTGCTCCCTGCACCGGAGTCCTCCCACTCCAGTGGTCTGGGTGGAGGAGAAAAGAAGGAAGGCGAGGAGTCGAACAGGGAAGCCTGAAAACATCTGGTGCACAGTTGCACTGGGTCATCCACCAGAAGCTGAGCTGAGCTGAGCTCCTCTCCTCTCCTCTCCTCTCCTCTTCTTCCCTGGCGGGCGTCTTTATGGAGACATCACAGCTTTTAATTACAGATGGTGATTTAGAGAGAGGCTGTGGCTTCTGACCCACTCACGCGTGGACCAAGTGCAGGCTACAGACATGCAGACACAACAAGACAGCAAGTATAGGCCTGCTGGCCCTTGGCTGTGTGTAAGTCTTAGAGAGAGAGAGAGAGAGAGAGAGAGAGAGAGAGAGAGAGAGAGAGAGTGAGTGAGTGAGTGAGTGAGTGAGTGAGTGAGTGTGTGTGTGTGTGTGTGTGTGTGTGTGTGTGTGTGTGTGTGTGTGTGTGTGTGTGTGTGTGTGTGTGTGTGTGTGTGTGTGTGTGTGTGTGTGTGTGTGTGTGTGTGTGTGAACTTACAGTGACAAACACAGGAGTAGGGTGCAGACAAAGAACAGAGCCATTAGTGCTAAGTAGAGGCCAGGGCCAACTTACCAAGGCTGTGGAGCACTAGGTCTATACTCTCATCAACATGAAACAGCAACAACACCAAGGTGATGTCACAGGTTAGCAATTTCCCCCCAAAGGAGCAAATGCATCATCACACGTTTGTGTTTTCTCACTGTATCAAAAAGAGAAAACACTGGTCTGGAGCCAGTGGAGGCAGTATTAATACATTTGGAATTACACATTTAAACCTGCTTTAATTGATTTAGTTGCCCACTTGGGGGCAGTACACCAACCTGCAAACTGCTATAATATCTGCTACTAGAATGTGACTCTGCAGAGTACACACAAGGTCCAACAGTCCCCTTATGAAACCACATTCAAATTCACTAGATCTAGATGTTCAATTTTGATCTGTATCAAATTGCATGCACTCATAAATATCAGTCCCCTAATGCCTAATTTATTACATCTGTATTCATGGATATCTGTGGATATACCTCTTTGGGTGCCCTGGTCCTCTGTACAGCCGGGTAACACATTCACAGAATTTCCCTTATGTAGAAAACAATAAGAGATAAGAAGACATAAGAGAAATAAAAGAAGCTAAGTAGCAGAACCCCAGACATCCTGTGGGGAAAAATTTCATTCTCTTCTTTTCAGATTCCATCTTGTTGAAGTGAAGTGGAATTATTTGTATTAACATAATATTACTGTAATTTTAAGCAGTCGTTGGTAGAACAGGAATGACTACTGAGCCTTGGTATGTAACCAGGTTTGCAGCCAAATAGGCTGAGAATACCCAGTGTGCTGAATTCGTAATGTAAGCAGCGAAATATGTTGTATAATGTTTCTAATTTATACCTGACATCATGTTTTATTAATCTGTGATAGTTTTAGGTATGTAGGTGTTCATGTAGTGGTATCTGCATTTGACTCCATTATATACTTTTCAAAATGTGTTTGAAGGTCTTGAGTCCTCCGTCATGCCAGACGTACACCTTATAGCCTTTTCAGAGCACATAACATGATTGCTCTAAGGACAATCTTACGATATGATTGAGTGGTGGGTGTCATGAAACCCAACCCGCTCCAGGTACCATATCAAATCCCTTCAATGTATATGCTGCTATCTGCTGGGTGGAGAGGTTCAGGACCGTGATCCCGACAGGCCTTGAGACAGTTCTTTCGGATTAGTGGGAGCTTAACTCTCCCTTTGATTTAATTCCTTTCTCCTTCCCCGACTGCATCTCTGACAGATGCTGCTGCCGTCTGGAGTACACAGACCTCTCCTCTGCGAGGTGAGACCCTGAAATGACCGTTGAAATTGCACTGTAATCATACGCTGCTAAAAACAAGAGACAAATGTCTGCCATATGCCTTAAAAAGCCCTCTGTTTGTGTTTTAGTGAGGGGAAGGGGTATTATTGACAAGAGTGGGAGAGTTTTGCCTGCATAGAGGACCTGAGTAGCGGTGACTCTTATTGCCCGTGTCTGTGATCAGATCTGTCAGAGCCACTCAGCTGTCTGTCTGCCTGGTGTTTGACAAGTGTTTGATGCAGCACAGGCCTTAGAGAGGATCAAGCCCTTCCTGAATTGGCTTTACCTCTCTCCCCGTGCAACAGGATCTCTGCGAACACTTCAAACACTCCCTTTCCCCCAGCCACCACCACCCCTTTCTTCCTATGAACTATTTTTATCAAAAAATATGTTCAGTCTGTTGGCTCATCAGAGGAGTCGGAACAACAGTGTCCTCTGAGAGTTAGTCCAACAATCAAAGAAAACAAAAAGTGCCGGCCAGACTTGATTCCCTCATCACTGGCCATTGCACGGGGATTGCAGCATGATCCTGATGGCCCCTGTCTCTGTTTTGGTGTCTAAGCCCGTCTGACTTAGCTTGGCTCCCCGCTCGTTAGGGTCTGGTCCTGTTTTGGGACAGTTGTGCTCCGTGTCCAAACATGTGAGGGATTTCCTCCTGGAGTCTCCCACTAGGGAGAAGGGGGGATGAAAGGACTTGTGCAGAAATGAGATATAAAGAGGGACAATTTCCTCCTATATCCTCCCCCCTGTTCCCTGAGAGACCCACAGAGACCAGGAGGATGCAGACCACATGGAATTACAGAATGAAGTGTATGTGCATGCGCAGGAGCGTGCACATTCAAAAAAAACACTAATGTATGAGCAGATATTGTTGTACACATGCACAGTGGAGATATGCTCACAGTGTGGATCACACATTGTCAAGCGTGTTGACTAATTTGTAGGTACATATTTTGTGCTCTTGGAAAACTGCATTCTTGAGTCTTCTCAATTTTTGCAGAGAACAGTCACTTTGATCAGTTTTTATCAGGAAGCTGGCTAACAGAGCGAAGGTGAGATCAGGAATTATAAGTCAGAATGCTCCCCAATTTGTGATGCTTGCAGAAGACCTGAAATGAAGAAATGGTTGTTCTTGTTGGGCTTCTTTTTATTATAAGGACAAAGGGAGAACTATAACATCATACTTGTATTGCAATCTAACGTCACCATTCACCTGCTTAGCCTGTGGCTTCTAATGTTATTTAGCCTCCAAGGCTGGTTCTTCACAGGCCACATCAACACTAGGCCACAACGTTTGAGTTTTTAAAGGCATTGCCACTGCCACGTTTACAGCGCATAAGACAGAGAAGTTTCAGTTTTAGTTTGAAAGCTGCGGGGCTGCGTTGTAGTATGGACGGGCAAAAACTTTGACGTTGGGAAACAATGACACAGTTACCCACATTCGCTTCCTGATTGATTGTTATCAGCCACGAATCAACCACCAGTGGTGAACTAAAAATGTTGTAGCACTTACTCACTTTGTCGTCGGTCCAAGAAAAGAAACAACTTATCTTATATTTCTCAGTTGTTGTCTCTCTCGAACAACCTACTGCTAAGAAGACAATCTGTGTCCTTTTTACACTGGCATGCAATTGCCCAGTGTACATGAATGGTTACTTGATATGAGTTTTCAGGCATGTTAGAATGAACGTGCATAACGCTTAAACATTTTCTGGACAGAGGTCATTTTAGTTTTAAAATTAAAACATATTAGTATGGCTGTAGCCACAGTTGAGAAATACTGTACTATACAGTTGATGTTAATGCAGCTGGAACCACACAAACCGATGAAGTGCTTTTTGGTCTTGGAAGCAAATAACCTTGTTAGCTGTAAGTAAGCTATTGAGTGTATCTTAGTTTAGTTATGCACTGCCTGGCTGACAGTGTACTAGTAGTTAACTGTGTCGACAAAATGTTTATAGAAACCCTCCTCCACCTCATAACCCCACAGGGATGCAGAAAGCCTCTTACTGGTACTGTACCTTATTGCGTCGCCCCTCATGGCTGTGTTAACAACCATTTTATTCCTCTCCATAAAGTGGAGCTAGTGGGCTATAATGCAGAGGGATTGTTCATGAAGACTTAAAAGGCTCATGGTTTGGGGCTCAGCCAGGGCCAGGGCCCTTTGTTGGGGTTGACCCCCTTTTTTTACCCGAGGGCTCAGACTCAACAGATCCTGGAAATTTAGATTCCCTTTCTGGGATAAATAATAAGTGTTCCGAATATTTGTTTAATAGTGCAAAGAGATCAGGTGTATGGCAGGATGTGTGTTTCCTGCCTGGATCCACCGTCAGTCTGAGGGTGATTTTAGAAGGTGCACACTTTAATCCTGGTGGGGTGAGCGAGGAAGCCTCGTGATGTCCTCTGGAGTGAGTGTATATCAGTCGACGGTGGACAAGCCTGATTTGCTGTGAAATAAGAAGAGGTAGAGTGTCGAAACACTAAACTGAACTGTCAAGCTTTTATTAGCTTGTACGTCTTAATGGTATTGCTAAGATAAGGAACTGTATTGAGCTGTGGCGGCAAGTAATAGTGCAGGTAATCAGTGTAAAGACATGAAAATGTAGATGACTGTTAGAAGAGAAGAGAGCGAGAGCAGCTTGTTATCAAATATTAAATAGGACAAATAAATCCCCGATGGATCCTGTGTCAGTTGAATGGCGATGATTAATTTCATCAGCCCAAAGCAATACACTTATCGGAAACCAAGATGGATGACTATCATAACTCTGCGAGACACTTCCTGCTTTATATCACAGCATATGGGAATTATAAGATGGATCAAAGCCTTTATAGAGATTTCATCTTGATAAAGAAGCTATGGAAATCAAAGCATAGTGCGAGGAGCTTTTTCTATCCTCGAGTAACGACAAACAGAGTTCACATCTGTAATAACTTCCCAGCCAGAATGATGAATCTGCTACTGTGCATCCCAGCAAGATTCTTGATCTGCGGATCTGCGGATCCATTTGAAACCACTCCCTCATATGCTGCAGCTATCTCCAGCTTGCTCTGCGTCGGCCCCGTGCATGCAACAAATATAAAAACACAGACCCACACCAGCAGTTAGCCTTCAGTAACATCAGTTCGGGGCCTCCCTTTGATAAGTGCTGAGCTTTATATTTTTCTCATCAGAAATGAAACACAACATTAAGCCATTCATTAAGGTCAACTAAAGCTAATTATCCCTCATTTACCCAAGTGCCCGTGGGGCAGGAGAGCCCCATATACTTAGGCCCAGATGTGTCGATGAGTCAGTCAGGGGAGATAGCAGACCACAGAGGGGGGCTGCTCACTTCTCTCTGAGTCCTGCGGTTTCCAGGCGCATCAGCCTCAGCCAGTCGTGATGCCTGTTCCCTGCCTGGCTGCTGACGTTACCGTCATGACACCATGCAAAGCCACTGCAATAGAGCGAGCGTCCATTTAGTGGTGAAGAATGTTGATAATTATCAGTTATACGCCTTGATTCAGAACTGAAAAATGAAGAGTGACTATCATACCTCATGAGCTGGCACACTGAGTGACTCTTGCAGAGGCTGAGTCACATGAACAGCAGGCTGCCACGCGAGTGACCTCTCATTGCTCCAGGGGGCGACAGTGTGCGTACTAAACTACAAGCCTCCACGTTTTGGCAGCTTCCACTGGAAGTGGGGAAACCGTAACAGTTGGCAGGATGTCACAGCCCAGAAACCATATCACGTCATGTGATTTAACTTCTCAGACCTAATTTCTTCTTCCCAGTGTCTGGTACCTCCACCAGACGTTTAGAAATAATGGCTGAACCACTTTACCGCGAGGATGATGAAATCTAGCCCTTGTTGCTGAGACCAGTTGTCTGGGGATGAGGCATCTGCTCCCTGCAGCTTAGGAGAGGCATTGATAGTTTGAGGTGAAGTTTGTGTGAAGCTCTTTCAGTAGGTGGTGAATATGGTGTGATGAGAGAATATGGTGTGATGAGATGCCCTTCCCTGTTGGATATCTGCTTTGCAAGTTGGACTCAAATGTTGGTTTTAGGTTTGTTTGCTTTATATGATTTGATAAGACACCATCTGGTTCAGTGTGGAGCCATTTTTAACTTCCCCATTACAGAGAGTTAGAGCTGCAGTGGCCATGTTTGCAGCAGTATCCAGCAAAAGTCAATGCACTTTACAAATCAATGAAAAACTACACATTGATCATGTTAGTCAACATGTCTGCCATCCCTTCTGTCTGTTGTTGTTCATGTCAATAGCAAGGTCAGGAAAATAGCATCTTTATTGTGATTGAGGTGATTTAAAAAGCTTTTGTTCCACTGGAGAACTGAAAACGTTCGGCACATGAAATACATGAAACAAACACATTCTACATATTTGGTTGTATTTGTGTTTTCTTTTATATATTATTAATAATACAATTTATGGTTAAACTGTCAAATATCAAGCCTCAATTGAATTTCTTTGTCATAAGGCTCAATAACCACATCTTAAGAATCATTGCCATTTTGTTAAATATAAGTATCAGCCGATATATATTGGTATCGGACATGTTTTACTCCCTCATATCAGCATCAGCCCCCCAAAAAATCTATCGAGCTCTATAAATCAATATTGTTAATTTTCTTCCTGGATTTCCTGAGCGTTGCGTGCCGTCTCCTGGACTGGAGCCGCTAATACCTGAAAAACTGTAGGCTGGTTATTGGTTAAGCCACAATTTTCCTGTTTACTGTTTTGAAGCTAATTAAATATCAAAGATGTGATGTTGTTCTGGAAGCTGTTTCATAGTTGATAGAACTGAACATGTGACTTCATTCATTTAAATCATTACATTTGCTGCTTAGCAATTTAATTCCCCTGTCTTGTATCGTAAGTAACGAGAAACCGATTCAACTTAGAGTTTCAATGAATAGCTTCAGAGCAACACTGAAAATCTATATTGGTCGTAATTTAGGGGATCACAATGCAGTGCTGACATGCCATGCAGCATCAAAGTGGATGTTGGAAAGCAGATAAATAATACCAGAAGTTTCCATGCTGCAACACTTGTGATGAGAAACTGTGTTAGTGTTTAAGTTCATGTACAGTAGAGGAAACGGCTCTGGAAAGCCAGAACTTATTTTTGAGTTTTTTGGACGTTGGCCTAATTTCACATCTGTCATGGAAGGTTTCCACTTGATAACCTACCTTGGAGCGCTCAAGCCATAGGTGGGAACCCAAACGGCACAAGGGAACAGTTACCATATTGTGTAATGCAACAGAGCATGAGTTTGGGCTCTGAGCTCAAACTTTAATGGAGAACAACTTTAATGTGCTTGGTCATCATCTGTTCTGTTACCTTCCAGGACAGGCTGCAGCTGCTTCTAGCTGGCGTGATTGACCTTCTCCAGAGGGGAAAAAGCGTGCTGTCTGCACTGACCATCCAGCGTATTAATCACCGTGCCAGTCATGCATGTTCGGCTGGGACTTCTGCGCTTAAAGACGTTAATCTCCGAGTCGGATTTTCGCTTTAACTTATTGTCAGTGAAACGAAGCTTCAGAGAGCGGAGCGGTGAGCTAACCTGCTTTTTTAATCTTCCGCGCGCGGATCCTCCGCTGGGTCATAGATGAGAAAATAATGACCGACCTAATCCCAACATTAGCTTTTTAAATCGGAATGTGTATGTTTTAAATCATTCTCGCCTAGCAGTGCGGTGATAGTAAGCAGAGCACGGGGGAAAGGGAATGACAGGATGAAAGAGTGAATGAAAGAGTGTGATCTAGAGTAACCTTGTTAGGGCTAAGTGATGCTGTGCAGAGAGCCTCTTGTCAGTTGGTTGGCAAGATGAGCTTTGTGTAAATGATTGTCCTCTCTGTCAAAAGGCTGGATTCTTTTTTCCTACATCTGACGTCTGCATCTCTGCCGCAGTAATATTATAGCTTATTCACTCTGTCCAGATCTGTATCGGTTTCTGCCTTTTTTACACTTAAGCATTATTTTCATCTGTATCATGTTCCCCTCCTCCTCGAATGTCGAATCAGCCTTCTGCAGCGTTTCCCCGCAGCCGGACAACAGCACAACGCACCATGAAACGATTTGGGCCTACCTCCGCCCCCACGCCTTCATGAGCCTTGGGTCACTCGAGGTCGTGCAACTGTGTCCCACCTATAAATTAAGTGAAAACTAAGTTCAGGGGCAGCGGCATAGATCAGTGTCAGAGTCCGTAACCTTTTCCCAGACAGAGGAGTTGTCGGTGTGTGTGAGCAACGAGAGCGCTGGCTGGCTACAGATCCTTTCCCCTTCACAGCATTATAAATGTATGTGTGAGGAGGCCCTTAATGGCTGCTAATCCAATTTCTGCCACTGAAATCAAATCTCACTGGCGCCAGTAGTTCTCTCCTTCCCTCACAAATAATGGCCTCTGCTTTGGCTTGTTTATGAAAAAGACAAGCCGGCGAAAAATTCCCCCCGGCTTTACCTTCCCTAAGTCCACCCAAATCTTCTTCAAAATTGTTTGGATTATTATTTTTTTGCCTGCCCTCCACCCAACTCTCTGTGTCCGACGAAAACGTTATTAATTGACTGTCTGCGTGGAGCGGAGGGACAGGGTAACAGGAGAGCGGGGTACAGTGTTCAGCAGTATAGGATCCCATTTACCGTATGTCTTAATGCCTCCGTGAGGTCACCCATTGATTTTTCACAAACCGCAAGCGATGGAGATAAGATTAGGCCTTCAATTCCTGCAATGCCGATGGGGCCGTTAGTGGATGAAATCACTTGGCCTGTGCTGACCGTCGCTGCACTGCTCGTTTCCAGCAGGTCATGGCCTCTTTGATTATAGGCTAACATATAGATAACCCCACACCAGCCTCAGGGCCAGCAAAGTGCTGAAGTCTCTTTTCTTTAAAGGAGAAATCTCTGACTAAAAGGCCTGATTCCAGAGGAATATGAAACTGTTTCATGTTGCAGACCTTCCCTGGTGTAAATGTATACGTATTCTTGAGTTTGGTCGCCCTTTCCAAAACAAAGATATTAGCTCTGACACCGATGATGGGAGCTTTGGCTTTGGCTTCCTTCTCCCTGGATATGGATTTGACTGATTATCTTTCAGTGCATCAGTTGGACAAGTGGTCATATTGCCGTTCCGCAAGGAGATATTATTCTGGAGTGCAAGCCTAATAATATGATACGTATAATAGCGCTTAACTCTGAGTTGGATCTGCACCATGCAGTCGGCTCTATTATTGCTGAGAGCCTCAAATAGCATCGCAGGGACATGGAGGGGAAAGGGAGAGCGAGGATGATGGGGAAGAAAAAGAAAAAGCGCTAGATCCTGACTGGCTTTGAGAGGTTATTGAGGAACGTCCACCACAGTGCGTGCGGAGGAGTTTTAATTTTTTTTCTTTTCTCACTGGTTTGGCAGCTAAAACGATTGGAAATGACACTAAGTATTTCTCAAGCTCACATAGGTGACATAGAGGATGAAAATTACTGACGCACAGGCATAAAGGCCATGTATATCATTCACACATGCATGCGCACACACACACACACACACACGCACACACATACGTGCTCGCATACATAAAAGAATTTGGCAAAGGTCATTTTTGACAGTGGTAAACAACTACCCCACCGCAGCCTCTGCTTCTGATTCACAAAAACAAAACATTTTGATTTGCTCTTGAGATTTCTGTTTGTTTGTTTGATTTACTTTTAATTTCCAACTCAAACACAAATGTCAAGCTGGCAGAGAGAGAGATCGTATCTATGAGGGGAAACTAAACATTGGTGAAATTATGGTTTGCTGCTGTGATAGTAAATGCCGCCAGAACGGAAAGAGAAGTATAAAGAAGGTTTATAATTTCCTGATAAAAGCCATATTCTTTTTTGATTCGATCCATACTGTGCCAGTTACGAGGCTAAACAAAGACAGAGAATGATTTGAAACCTCCTGTGCCTTCCAAGACAAAATTATCTTTACATGCTCTAAGATTTATGAATTTGTACTTGGTTTTGAAACCAATTGAGATGACTTAATCATTTCTTTCCAGGCAAATTAAACTGTTTCCTCTGTGAACTCTGGTAATCAGTTTAAGTGATTACATTGGTCGTAAATATGAGATGATGAAAGCTCAGTGTTCAAAGTGCACAGGGCCCTGAGGAAAGGCAAAATGGGAGTTCTTGGGTAGATATGATGGCCCATCTCACCAGGACTGGATCAGATACTGGGGGAAGGGGCTTATGTGGGGATTGGTTGCCCTCTAGCTGTCAGCTCTGAGATTGGGTTATGAAATATGGTCTGAAAACGCTGAGGAGGTGAGTTTATGTCGTGTCATTCGTTTCTTTGGGGAGTTTCAGACACATAATTCTGTTCGAGTATTGAAAAGTCTGATAGGTGTTGAGTTTGTACAGGAAAACTGGTGGCTCATACGAATCTGATTTTATATCTACTTAGCAGACAAAATAAATCTTCCAGGGTGTGTCGGAGCCTATGATGGGTTTGGGTTAGGGGTTTTCTGCCGAGCAGAGCTGCAGTATGGAGAGAAGCTGTCAGTAACCCCAGTTATTGTACAATATCCAGAATCTGGTCAGGATACAATTTTAAAAAGATGACTGGAAAACATCAGGGTTCAGCTTATGGGATGTTGTTTGGTTCCTGCTATAAAGACTTCCATAACGTTGTTTTGTGTATTCCATGTGTGACATGATAATTAGATTTTTATACTCTCGACAGCTGTCATCGGCTTACAGAATAAGACACAGCAAGCAACAAAACAAAAAAAAAAGGCCTGGAAACACAGTTTTGCACCAATAACTACTGAGGGAGGAAGTTGGGAAAGAGTTTTCAGGCTGGATGGCAAACTGCTTAACAGATACAAAGATTGTGCTGCTGTAAAATCCTCATTTGTTTGTTTTTTAAGTTGGTGATTTTAGCACCAACCTCCCAAAAAATATAGTACAAATAAATACAAAATTAAGATTCTGCACTTAGCTTCTGATCTTTATTAAATGCAGAATTTTGTTTTGCACTGTGCTAAAGGTGCCTCTCTATCCGTCGACTATTAATGTATGTATTGTAATTCATATAATGTAAAATAAAGATAGTGTAACCACTAAAACACATAAATCCCACTAAATTCAAAAGCTGAGACAGCAACAATTCAAAGTTACCTTTGGCTTGAGTTTAACGCTTAGTAGCCTTCCAGGTTAGTTATAAATAATGTTTTATAATGTTAATAATGTTAATTAATTAAAATGTATATTTTTCATGTATTGATGGCAGCCATGGGAAAAATGAATAATTAAGCTCAGTTTTTTATTTCAAAGAAAATATATCATTTATGTGTTATATAGTTAAAACATAGTTATCAAAAGTAAGATTCACATCTTGACTTAATTTTGAGCAAATGTTTTAATAGTAGTAGTTACTACAGTTTGCTTTTCTAGGGTAAACATGTCCAGCAAGGCTTTTTCCTGCTACTGCTTTTACTCCCTCCCTTCACACAATGTTATCGTTTGTTACTGTTTGTGTTTGTGTGTCTGTGTGGCTGGATTAAAGATCTCCTGCCCAGCCCTGCACTAGCCAGGAAAACCACTTTTTAACTTAACTCTCAGATATTTATTTGTGTTTTAAGCAATTGCTGTAAATGCAGGCTTTTTCAGTTTAAATGCAGCCTTGCGTCCAAGGAATGGCCCACGAGGGCTTTGCCCGTTACAGAGGGAGTTTAATGCTGCACAATGTACTTTATTGCCGTCAAATGTAATTCGTCTTGAGTTGATTGCACTGAAAGCCGTGTTTATCAGGCACCTAGCAACACTGTTTTGAATGAAAATGACCTCTTTAAAGAGCAATTAGGAAAATGGACCTATAGGCCAAATGCCTTTCAGCTCCAGATTTACTTTAGCAAACATTATCATACCATAAATCACGCACAAAATCTAAAGTGGCATCAGCAAAGCAAGTGCACAGAGTCCTCTGGTAATATTCTTCAATTGAAGGGCATGAGATTTTGATGGAAGAGATGTGGAAGTTGTCTTCAAAGGGCAACTTTTGACTCGGAGCTGTGTGCGAGAAACTTTATTACCATGGCTCAGATTGGCAATGTGACTCAAAAATAACAAGATTAAATTAATTGCAGGAAATAGCTCTGCAATGGTTTGATGTTTGCATGCATCTGGATTATTCATTGGGAGACCCTATTAGCAGAGCAATATCTTGCTTTCTCATGCGTGTCGGCTTAAACGAGTGAATATTTTCAAATCTACCTCACAGTGCAGCCCTGCGAGTGGGAAATGGGTCTTTTCTATGGGGTGCTTAAAAGGCCACCGTGATGCCAGCACATATGAGAAGGCAATTAGAGATAATGTCACATTTCACACACTGTTACCCTGTTTTTTCGTGAGAGAAAAAGCTCGAACAAGTGCAGTAATAAGACCCAGAATGTGGCAGCGATAGCCCGCGCGGGAGATTTGTTTTTCTGTAGTGTTTTCCTGTGCTTCCCCCCTCAGCGAACCATAGCGCGGTTTGTTTCTTTGTGTTCTAGATCGGGATCCAGATAGCGTCTCATCATCCAAGCCTTACTCCACTTTTCCCCCCATTAGATTTTCTTTTCCCTTAAATTCCCTCACACTCACTCCCCCCTCGCGCACACACATCTCGCACACACACCTCGTTATCTTATTTGTGGCATTGGCAGCCAGATTGTTGCTCTGCGGTTCGGTAGCCAGAGTTTTCTCTGTCACAAAGAGCCGTGGGTGCAGAGCCTCCACCGCACAAGCTTCCATGAGAGCAGGAAGTCAGTTCCCAGCATTCTTTGCCCATCCCAGTGAAACCTGGGATGGATTAACCTTGGGCTGGGGGACCTTTCCAACTTGGAAAGAGAGTTATGCAACTTCCCATACTTATCTCCCGTCTCTATTGCAGTGACGGTGAAAAGTGTTGGTCTGAGCAGACATTTGTTTAAAGCTGAGGTTCAGTCCTGAGTGTTGGAGCAAACCCGATATGTAATGCTCTCTCATAGTATATATAATGTGCACTTCTTTATGTAATGCAGCCCTTTTTATTAGCAAAAGTTGCATAAGACATAACTATAACGCCTTTTAAGGAATCCTTATGAGCCATCACTTCCAACTGAGATGATTATTTAGAGAAACCAGTTTTTTTTCAATGGTAACCTTTTTATTCCATGACTTTATCAGATTTAACTCTCGGATTTTGTGATGACATACATGCTCAAGTCTCCAATCCTGAGTATTCCAGCACAAAATGAGCAGGTTGAGCGTGCTAAAGCCCATCCCACAGTGGGTTGCATGTCTATACTTTGTGCATACGTCTGTTCTACAGTAAAAACCATCAAGCGAAACTCACAGGTCATTAATCTGATGCTTTAAAACCAATCCTCGGTCTGCACACATCAATATGTTGCATCATCTCAGTGGTTGTTTTTCAAGTCGTCTTCAGAGCTGACGATCAAGTATGAAATCTAAAACTGTCCCGATTAGTACTTTGCCTGCTGCAACCAAAGAAAAATGCTTATTTGCCAATAGTCTCTTTACGGTGCGGCTGGGTCATTGAGGTTATGAGATGAAACAGTTTTTTCTGTGGAAGACAGACCTGCATGGGTCTAACCACAAACAACATACCTGATGAATTCTGTCATACTGAATGAGTTTTTCTCATCTGTATAATATCAACATATTGAACACTTTACGATTTACTGGTATACAAGCTTGGTGCATTGCAAGCAGGGCTGGATTAACCTATTATGGGTTTTGACAGCAAAGTCTCCAACCCCCCCAACCACCACACACACACGTTTTTCCCCTAACCCATTTTACCCAGAGCCCCAGACTCTGGAATAATCTGGAACAATACCTTGCCGGATGTTTGCTGTCAACTTGTTGGTTTGCAATAATTAGATCAAACACAAATTGGAGTAAGACAATGCATCATTAGCATAATATAAGAATAAGGTCATTAAAACAAGATCCATGAATTAGTTCTGTGTCGTTATGAAACTGTGAAAATGTCGTGCAATGTTAAAGCTAGTGGAAAAAGACCGACCCATGATCTGTATCGTCGTCCATCCAGTATATAACAAGCATATCCTCCTTAGAGAAGGTGATTCATTATCATGTCACTACAAAGACACACTGACCACCTTCAGCACCAGAACCAGCCAGGAATCTACCCTTGGCCATTTAATTTACTATGAGGTCATTGAAAAGGCTTAATGCTTGTTGACTTGGAGAACAATGTATATAATATGATATGTCTAACGAGTGTGGATGGTACTGAACAAAGAGATAACCATTTCTATCTTTTTCCCCTCTTCTTTCCCAGGTGGCTCAGGGAAGCACCGACCAAAAGAACCAAAGAAGAAGAACAAGCAAAGGCTGCGGTTTCGGGCCCAGAACCAGCACAGTGACCACTTGGCCTCTGTGCGCCCCAGCCAGTGAGGGACTGAAAACTGCCCATTGAACAAAGAACCAACGCGAAGCTGCTAGCCGCTGCTGCACCCATATTCTAAACCGACGACTATCACGAATCCCGCCACCTTTCCACCTGCCTCACATCCCCTCCCCAACGTCCCTGACGACCCCCACCCCGCCAGGACATAGCCATGACTCACAAATCCAAAAATATACAGTATTTGTAACGTACGATGTCAGTATCAACATATCCAAATACTTGCTTCATGTCTCTGCCTCCTGCTGCTTCTCCCCCTCCTGCAGTGACCAGCCCGGTGACTCTGTTGCCCCCCCCAGCCCCGCCCCCTTGTCTTGCCTCGTGGACCTATTGCAGTTGACATTACTGAACTCATTTCCCCATCATTAACACAATGTCATTGACCATCCGGCGTGATGGAAGACGGGCAACCAGAGGCCGTGGAGACGGGAGCGCTAGATAGAGGGAGGTGGATAGGAGCGGTAGTGAGGGAGTTTTGCTGAGCTGAACTACTCCTGGGATGAAATGGGGGGGAGGCATTGAATCAAGGAGGATGAAAGAAAAGATGGAGAATTAAGAGGCAGAAGAGATTTGGCTGAAGCAGTTGACGCTGATGAACTGAAAGAGACTTTTTTTTGTTTCTATATTTATGTCAAAGCTACCCTCACCTTCCCTCTAAATGGAGACGGAGTGTTCCCATGTGCGGCCTTTATGTTATGTACATTTTTGAGAGTAATATTAAAGAAATTACCATGCATAGTTGCAAAGTATTTTATTCTCAGCACAAACTGTTTACGTTCAGACCGCTTTATGCTCTAACTGTATAGTGTGGATAATAAAAGAAATTTAGTTGTTCGACTAGCATGGCGACAGACTCGTGTACATAATTTATCTAATTATGAAAGCTTATTACTGTATTTTCAGTATTGACTCGTTCACCGTTCTAAATGTTTTAGAGATAAAAGGGTTGTAATACCAAGCTACAGATTAAAATGATTAAAAACAAATAATAAACATAGCCGCAAACATAGCTATTTCATTTATATGGTATATATTTGATTTATTTATTAATTCTATTTTGTACTTTTTTTTGTTCAGTGAGATTTTCTTTTGCCTCATACTGTTACTCTTATATGCGGAAATATTCTTTGAGTTCCTTATAACAGTGCATATCTTTAACAAGTGGAAAAGGTTTCTGTCTGATGTCACGCCAAGTGTTGTATAACATTCATTTGACCTCATCTACTGATTTCAGTGTTTTAAAGAAGAAAAAACGACAAATGAAACTATGCTTTGACATATTCTAGGTTTTAATAATTAGGATCCAGCAAATGTATGGTCATAGGACTGCATATGTGTACGTTGTGTTTTATTAAAATACACTTAATGTGACTGTACGATGAAGCCTTCATTGTTGTCTATGGTTGTAATATATGTGGCTAAACTCCAAAAATGCAGTTTTCTTGTCTCACTTCAGTGTACAATTATACAATTTCGAAAATAACATTTGTGAAATCCATCATGACGCACTGCATGACACAAGCTCTACCTCCAGCCAAAGGATTGGATATGGTCGATTGGCCACTAACAGCATGACAGCACTGTTACGGGGTTTGTAATTCACTATGACGCAGCCTCACGAATGCGGAAAAAAAAAACATGCGTGTCGTCGGTGGCTTCATTCACTTCCACCATCAGCGTGTAATGCCTCAACAATGTGTATTTAGTGGTGACACTTGTCTTTCATCAGGCACACACATTCAATCACCTCTTTATGTGATGCATGTCGCACTTTCACGAACCTCAAAAAACATTTAAAAAAAACATGTTTTAATGCAAGTCACAGCTAATTTAGCCCAAGATCCACACTGTATAATCATTGTCCCAAAGGAGAAAAAAATCCAAATCTGCCAGACAGCTTACGGATGCGCAGCAACAGATGAATCACATTGTGTCATATATATCATCCGGGGAGACACAGACCACAGTCTTCCTGCTCTGGTTAACCCCCTTGAAATCGCACATGATATTTCCACAGGGAGGCTGTCCATGTTAAAGTATCCTACTCTTCGTGCGCTCCATTTCTACCTTGAGGCCTAATACTCTGCAGTTTTAAAGGGCCTGAACATCTTTTACAGGTGCTCAATGTGGTTAGACATATTTTACACTGGAGGCCATTCATTTTCACAATTTAGCACTTCCACTGAGTGACATTTGCACTATGTAGAAATTTGTTTTCAGAAAACTCCAAAAATACCTAACTAGGTAGATCATTAATGAAAAAAAAGCTTCACAGCTAATGCTAACTTTCATTATTGAAGTACACCATCCACTACATATATTGTTAATTGTACGTCCCGAAATTTTTTGGGAATAGTGGCTACAATTATTGACCACAATTTGTCAGCTTAAGGGTGGCTTATTCTGCTTCATATGAATGTATTCTGCTACATATTAAATTAATCTGCTACATTAACTTATTTTTTTACATATAAAATTATTCTGATACATATAAACTTATTCTGCTACATATTAAATTGTTCTGCTACATATTAACTTATTCTGCTACACATAAACTTATTCTGCTTCATATAAACTTATTCTTTTACATATTAATTAATTCTGCTACACATAAACTTATTCTGCTACACAAACTTATTCTGCTACAATAACTTATTCTTTTACATATTAATTAATTCTGCTACATATTAACATATTCTGTTATATATAAACTTATTCTGATACATGTTAACTTTTTCTGATACATATTAAATTGTTCGGCTACTTATTAACTTATTCTACTCGACATTAACTTATTAGCCACATATAAGCATATTGTGCTACATATAAATATATTCTGCTACTTTTAAACTTATTGTGCTACATATTCTGGGATATGTAAACACATTCTGGTAGAAGTGAATATATTTTGTGATATGTAAACATATTTTGGTAACAAAAACATTCATCCGTGATGAATAAATATATTCTGCTAAAGAACGACATATCCTCCGACAAAACATGATATCAACTTAAAAACATTTTCTGGGATATATAAAAATACTAGACAATATTTATATTCTTTAATTCATAATGTTATTTATAAACATAATGTGATACATACAAACACATTTTAAATATGTAAAACATATTCTGATAATGTAAATAAATCCTGCTTGATCAAAATATTAAACTTGTTACTACTATTTTAATCTGGTTTATTTACTACCTTTAAAGTTAGGATAGAATATTAAAAACCAAATGATTAGCTTACTAAATTCTGTCCTTACCTGTAATGAAGTCATGAACCCTGAGATGTGACTTTTTTGGAGGGACCCAACCCCTTAGTTAGTAATGGGTGAACTAAACCTCTAACTGTATATACTGCATATAACAGTACATACAAGGCTAACTCTATAGAACACTATATGACATGTATGAACCATGCAGCTACAACAGCATTATACCATTGTAATGCAGTAACCGATTAATGACAGGGGCCAAGAACGTTTACTTCTGACATTTCAAGTGCATTTTACTAATAATACTTTGGTGCATTTTACTCATACACTATACTTAAATGCATATTTGAATGCTGGACTTTTACATGTAATTGAGTTCTACCACTGTAGAATTGAACGTTATTTTCAAATAATCCAATAGCAGATCCACGTAGCCAGTCGGGTCCACCAGTGAATGAAGCAAAGCCAAAGTGACTGTTGCAGGCAATGAAATAAGGCGTAGATGTAGCAAGTTGTTTTTAAAAACATCTGCTGCTGGTTACAAGTTAATGAACGATTCACAGATGTCATCCCCTGGGCCAGACTATCACTGCTCCAGACTGGGGGATTAAACCTAAAGGCTTAGGGAGAGGAACTGCACTGAAGTGGATTCATTAAGCACAAAGACCACCACTAAAGCGCCACATTGCAGCGTCTACCATGGAAAAAGAAGGGGACACAAAAAGAACCGCGGTGCAACATTTTGGATGGATAGGTTTGTTTGTTTGCCTTCACCTTTCCCCTTTGACATCAATCCACTCGTTTCTTTTTCTACTGTTGTGAGAAACAGGACACTGGTGGTATTCTTAGTGTTCTTAAGAGGGTTAGCTGTCATCTACACATCAGAAGGAACGGTCCTCCCTGTGTAAACCACTTCTGTGTGTGTGTGTGTGTGTGTGTGTGCGTGCGTGTGTACGTGCATGCGTGTGTTTGTGCTGAATGTGGTTAGGTGGCTAAGACTGAAGCTCCCTTTTAATCTGACAGAGAGCATTTTCATTAGTTCTGTTGGGTCCTATTATTAAAGCCTGCTTCAAAGGCACAACAAGTGAAACCACTAACAGGAAACGACCCAGTGGGCTCCGAACTGGATGGATCAGTGATAGCAATCTGTGCCTCTAAAGCAGCACGTGTAAGTGCATCTATTGTACACACTCTATGTGCCTCACATGACAGTAAGAGGATAAGAGGAGGGGCTCAGGGACCTCTGCTCTACATTCTCATACTGTGGCCCATACAGTGAGTGTGCAGTTGTGGCACATGTGACACATTCGTTCCAACGCGGAGGGCAGCAATGGAAGTAATGACATTGGTGGGGCAAATAAGATTGCCCGGGGATAATAAATGTTGTAATAATAATAATCATTATAACTGTATAATGAGCCGTCGCTTGCCCTTTGAGTTGAGGGAATTCTGGAATCGTTAATCTTCAGATGGGTTAGCCATGGTGTTTGGCACGGGCCGAACCTGCAATGAGCAGGAACACGGTGGTGTCAAAAGGACAGGCAGATCTTAATGTTTTGAACAAGTTTACCATATGTTAGCCATCATGATGTGTACGAGCCCGCTAAATGGTGGCATTAACGGGTGACTTTTATTGCTAAACTCGCTCCTAATTGCGACAATGCAATCCAAAGTCAACTCTCCGCGCAGATTTTGGTGTCATTTGGAGTTGCTGGGAAACAACTTAATCCCCAAAATAAATATGTTCTTCAATAAAAGCTAACTGCCTGTGACAGTTATTTGCTTTGCTGCAGAAACATTTGCGCTGCAGTGCTGGAAGTGCAGGAAGCTGCGCTGTGGATGCTGATCACAGCCGTGGAAGCCGCTCCACATCTGCCTCACCCCTCCGGCAGGAAGGGGGAAAAGATTCATGGTCCTAATGTTCACTTTGTGCATTAATATCACCATGCTGTGTTTGACTTTATTTCACGCTAGGACGACAAATGGGAGAATATTTATGAGTCATTCACTGTGGTAGTGTTTCTGCGGTTAGGCCTTATAACAGCAGGTGCAGTAGGGGACATTTTTTTATCACCCTTTATAACATGGAACAGACAGGCGTTTCAATACAGCCACAGTGTGGTGTTTCCTATGGGTGCTGTAAGTATTTTGTTCTGCTTATTTAACCCCCAATGCTTTTTATTCTACGCTGACATCCAAATACAACACAAAGCTATTGTCCCTGTTCTCTTGAGGGTGATATACGCTGAGCGGCCCTGTCCCTCCACTCAGGATGTGACATGCGCAAACTTTATGACCTGAACTGAATCATACTGCGCACCTTAAACACATTACAGTCTGGGCAAATGTTTTCTCTCACTGGCGCTCTGAGAGCCATGGGCACAACCATTATATTGGGCTCAAGAGCCAGCTGGTGAGGACAAATCCACAAGGATTCATTTTTTCCCCCCTCTGGACTCTGGCAGCCTGAGTCCATTCATTCAGTTTTTATATGTGCCTAGTAGCCGTGTTACTACCGGTTTCAAGGGAGAATTAATCGAAAACAGGTCTTATTAAAGTATATTAAGACCAGTTGAATTGGACATAATATGCTCAGTAAGGGCCCACAAGGGCTGTATCTGAGCCATGGCTGACACTTGTGGCTTTTAGGAGAGGGGATATGTTATTCTGTAGTGGCAGAGCGCGGCTTCCGGCGGGGAAAGAGAGGGCGTGGGTGGAGCGGAGTGGGGGATTATTCACTTGAGCCAAGAGTTGCATTGTGGGTAAGCAGATTTTAAGTGGGTATGAGTACAGCAGGGGGTAAAGGAGGGTCTCATTGTCCTGGAATGTTTATCTTCCCCCCCGGCCTTCATTCAGGAGCGGATTATGCAGTGCCATGCTTCCGAAGCAACCTTTGCCTCCAAGTGGAGGGTCTGGGGAGGAAATATTCATTCATACACATACACGTGTACAAACAGGCATTATCCTACTAACAAGAAGCCGTGCTGATTGCTCCCCAAAGGCGTGTCGAGTAGGTGGAAGTGGAGCCGTGCAGCAGCGTGTCTCGCTCGCTGGGCTGGAGCCAGTGATGCTCCCGATGAGTGTGAGGCAGTCATCATCCCTCAGCACAGCAGATTTTATTGGGCAGTGTGTGGGTTGTAGAAACGTGTTTAATCAACTCAGCTGTAGTGGAGGTCTTGACCTCATGACAGTGGTTCCCAGTCTTGATTATGTGTGTGTGTGTGTGTGAATGGCTCCCAGCCTTTGCTGTGGAGTGTGACCTGCGGTGGAGCCTCTGGTTCACACTCCATGCGCTGCAGCTGCTGGTTTAAGTGATTAACTGTAGAAAGTGATGACTAATCTGTCGGTTACGTGTCTGAAACAATTGCAGTCAAATGAGATATTACAGGCAATATAGTTTGTAATGTGGCCCTCTGGATCTAATCAAGAGGAACATTAAAAGAGAGCCGATCCAAAGTTCTACTCCATAGTGCTGGATGTCCATTTAAAACAAGTATTAATGGCGCGAAACATGAAAATGCATATTTGCCTTTGAAAAATTCACAACAAATGACTATACAGGCAGCGATGCACACTATAAATCGAGTGTTTGAAATGAAAACTCTGCAGCCCCTGCATTCTACATCACCCCTTACCTCCATGCTGAAAACAACACTAACTACAACAATGTATTTGGTCGATCGACCTATGTTATATTTTCACTACTTTGTTCTATACAGATGGTGACTCTGTATAGACGTACTCGTTGTAAAAACAACAGTTTGATGAATTGAACGAATTGATCAAATAAAGTTGATGTGAATTAATCACACAATATGTCACCCCCAGTGTGTAAAGGCCTTTAATCACAATATCTCATTTACTATGGAGTAATGAATTAGCCACAAATAGGCTTTGATAAGCAGCACCATAAGAGGATCATGACGACTTTGTGTATTGACTTGCATTGTTTTGTTTTTTTAAATTTAGAAAATTAAAGAACAAATCCATCATAACAGCGTCGCTCTGGGTTGAAAATGTCAGTCTGCTAGTGAGTTACTCAGCCGTCGCTTCAGTCCAAACTGATGAAATCTGTGGATCGTTTTGTCGTTAAATTCTGTGCAGACATTCTGGTGTCCAGAGGATGAAGAGTACAGACAGCATACTGCATCTAAAGATGGACGACATGACTGCTTCCCAAAAGTGAAGCCAAAGTTTCTCGATTGCTACTTCGTGGCTGGCTGTAGTATAGGTCATAACTCCTGTCTCCTCCGTGATCGTGAATGGGACGTGGACCAAACTAAAAAGTCGAAGTACACAAATAGATTTTTCTCAAAGTTTGTTTCTCTCATATTAGGAAGTTAGATACTAATCTACGACCATGTGTTCATGTTTCTGATAAATTTGGTTCTATTTAGTTATTTGATGCTATTAAAGACAGGGTGAAACGTCATGATTGACAGCAGAGAGTGACTTGTGATTGGTTGAGTGTGTGTAAGAACGGGACCTTGTTTTACGGTCGCTACTGCACAGACTCTGGCTCCAAATGCACAAGATGGCAGTGTTTATATCTGGGATATTTCAGCTTAATTTCTGGATAGTGGGAGGAAGTGGAGACACATCGTCCATCTTAATGGTCGAGACCTTACCTAAATTCTCCTAGCACCCCATGACGCTGATGTTTTTAGTGCAAGCTTCATTTTAACTTTAAGACTGGCGCTTGACTGAATACCTGAAAAACTAATGACTTTTCCTCTCAGCCTCAGCTTTACTATGTTTTTAGTTCTCTAGCCTCTGTGTAAGTGTTATCCAGTCAAAAATGTCTACTTTTATATTCGGAAAAAACCCCAGCAACATCCCATTGATTTCTCAGATTACCACCCGAACCCTTCAGATTGTGCTACAAAAATGGTAGCTTGAAGATTTATAGAGCTCGAGCACAAGAGTTCACCAATGAACAGGCCCTTAATGGCTGCCTGCCTGGCTGCCTGCATTGTGTTTTGTGTGTGGGTATGAGTCAGATAAAATAAACCACATGGCACGTGTGTGTGTGTGAGGAAGCTGAACAGAGCCCTCTGCTCTCATTTACTATCTCCTTGTGTGGTTTGGCAGCAGCTCTGTTGGTATGGGGGAGTACAACGGGCATCCGTCTGGGCGCGAGGCAGGCCTGGCACCATGCTCAGCCCCCTGCAAGGCTGCATGAGGGTGGGATCAGAGCCGGAGTCCGCCAGGCTCCAGACTGGCAGTCTGTGCATGTGTGAGTGCGAGAAAATGTACGTTTTTTTTCCGGGGTGTACGCACACTTCTGCGTGTGTGTGGGTAATTAAATCCTAATCACGCAGGCTTAAACCACACATTGGCCATTGTTCTGCTTGTCACTTGCATGACTTGCATGTGTTGACCTCTCATGTTGTTTCATAACTCTATCACAGAGACCATCTGAGACTGCGTGTCCCCTAATCATTTCTTCACTGAATTAACACCAGCCCGCTTATTTGACCTTTGTGCTCATTATACTTGTGCGGTGCAATCCAGCCATGCTGAAAGTAACACAATAGCATACCATGGCCGGATGCCATACCTCCCTGTACGGCACCGGAACGAATTGAGAGAAGCACAGCAGAGCTGAGTTGGGCGTGGTTAGCACGTGGACAGAAGACCACCCTTGGAAAATAACATTTCAAGTGTTGTTTGACAGAGGCCAGTGGAGGATGTTACTTCCTCAACGCTCAGTATGTGGGCCTGCGTATTATTATGTGTTATTGGCTGTATATCAGTAATAACTTGAATGGCCCTCAGTTGAGTGCATACACACAGGTCTATTTTTGCAAACTAGACAAGTCAAATCTGGACCTGTTAACATATGCCCCACGACCTGACCTGTTACTTGTGATTAAACATACTCAGTCACTCACATCAAATGGGTTATAAGCTCCTTGTCCTCCCGTTTTGGTGGTTGAGTTGTGTCCTTGTAAAAGTTTCTGTCCATTTTTGCAGCATCTGTGCTCCTGCAGCGTCCGATGTGTTTCCTCAGTGACGACAGGACGAGCTTGAAGCTATCAAAAGCTATTGTAGCACTTTTTAAGCCACTGAGAAAACATTCACCACTGGCTATTTTTGTCTTTATATGATCCTTTTTGGTGTACTGGCTAATTCAATGTCAGCATTGAAAAGCATTTGAGCGGAAATGAATTGATCAAAGCTGCCGTAGCAATACTCGTATCTGATTGGACCAAATTTGTGTAATGCTTTTGCCTGATGTCACATGGCATCTGCTTGAAAGACAAGAGATATGATGGTCAATCGCTCTGTTTGTCTTTCCTATCATTCACGACACATTCACATATGAGTTCATGTGAAACCATCCAGGTTTCTACTGATGCCTCCTCCTATGCTGCACATGGATAGTAATGGCTTGTAGGCTCCTCCAGCTTTTCCATGTGTTAATCATTTGTGCACATCTATGTACAACACCTCTGAATCTTATGTATATCTATATATATCTACATGGCTTAGAGGGAAATGCAATTACTTAAAGTAAGGCTCCTACTCCAGTGGATGGGAAGACAGAAATTGCTTGGATGCAAATAAAGGCGAGCACGCCCACTGCAACTTTAACACTGAATATCTTGATCTTTAGACCTGACAGTTGCAGTCTTTGTGTCTCCTGTCAGATCCCTCTCCTGTCTGAGGGATGAGTATCACAAACTGATATTTATGCTCACTGCTGTTGCTTCATCACGGGCAGCAGGAACGACATGGCTTCCTGGCTGATGCTAGGAGGATTGGAAATGCACGGTTCTCTATTTTGGATTATTGGACAGGGATTTTTTAATGATTTTCTACAGATAAAAAGTTGCCTGTATGTGACAACATTTTCAGTTGTAAAGTTTTACAATGCAGTTTCAAAGGGAAATGTACTCTGTATTCACCAATCCTCTTGAAATGATTTTGGGATATCAAATGTGCAATTTGAATGAATTTAACTCCATACTAAAGTGATTATTTCACATGATGTCCTTGAATGGGGCATTTTAAAGAGTAGTAGAAGTTAACATCTATCAGACAACATATACAGTACTGTATTTAGACTTAATGTGTATGCATTTAATGAAGTACCTGAACAGAACTGAACAATCACAACATACAAAATTAAAAACACAGCTAAATATGTAAAATCTATATTTTAATATAACACTAAACACATTGTTTGGCCTTTAAAACTTGATTTCTGAAGATTTCTTTGAGAATGTTTTTCAATTTTGGCTGTCTGTCAGGGTTGGTGAGGCAGATGGACCCAGGATACAGAGTTTAAACTAAAGAGTATTTTTAATGAAAAGTCTTTAACAGAAAAATAACAAACGCAGGAATCTCAAAAATCAAAACTGCAAAAACAAAAGCACACGGGAGAAAACACAGGAGAATTACACAGGAGAAGAGGACGGGAGCTCAGGAGACACCGGATACAGAAACACAGGAGATCAGGACAGGACATAATGACGGTTAGACAAGAGATCACACCAAACATACGACAACGATCCAACAAGGACAAAGGGGAGCACAGAGGCTTAAATACACACACAGGGAAGGCAGGGGCAATTGGGCACAGGTGGAACACATGAGGACTGGTGCAGACAATCACAGACAGGAAGTGAAGAAAGAAAACACACCGAACAGAGACTAAAAAATAAAACAGGAAACAGAACACGGAGTGTGAAAACATGAAACCCAGAAACAACTCAAACAGACATAAACAGGGATAAACATGACAAGAGGCGGTAGTAATAATTAAACTGAAAACCCTTCTTCAAACAGAGGTGGAAACTAAACACTGACAAATACAAAACCCTGACAATGTCAGTATGACCTCATGAATGTGATTCATTAGAAAAGCCTGAAGGTAACTTCATTTTACTTGCCACAAAAACATAAGGTCAAAGTTCAAGTTCACTGTGATCTCACAAAACATGTGCTTCAAATCATGAATGCGATATCTTAGAAAACGCGTTGAGGAAATGTGTTCAAACCATCAAGTTGCCTCAAAGTTGAAGTGCTTTGATTTTGGTGGTCAAAGGTCAAAGTCACTATGAGAGCACACAACACATTGTTGGCCGCACCACAAGATTTGACAGGCTAATGATGACAATCATCCCTGATCAGTATAGAAGCTTTATTTTCACTTTCTTTGACATTGTGAGTCTTTCCTCACCCACACATTTACTCCATTAAGTTGTATTTTCAATAAATGCCAATGCTCCTTTGAGTTATACTTGAACGTCAACAGGTTGGTTTGTTCCTGCTCTCCTCTTTCCTTTCGTCTCGCCAACATTTTTCTTCCTGTCAATGCCGCTAGTGCAATGCATGATGGTATATGTTGCTCTGTTGCTGACCATCGGTTGTCCATATAGTGGACTATATAGTGATCAGTGAGTGATTTCAGACAAACCATTTATCTGTGTGTTGCAAATGCCCAGTGGTTTTGGTCTTGTCATCTTCCATTGGGAACACCCCTTGGCCCGGTGTTCCCACTATATAACGCTGTGTTGCATTGCAAGTCGGAAGGCACTAATTCTGCGTGATTTTTTTTTACCTCCGATCTAAATGTGTTCCAGTGCATCTGCTCGGAAAAGCATGGATGCCTTCAGGAAACTCATGTTTGTTTGGCTAGCCTCTGAACATCAGAAGCATGTACTGAGGCCCTACACGAGTTACCACAACACTATCAGTGAGGAGAAACGGCGTATGCTGTAATTCTAAGTCTTGCTCATTCAAATAACGAACCACATGGCTCAATATTGTGTATTATAAACGGGTACCGAGCTTGTTAGCTACAATGTAAGGTAGGTCCGCACTTTCCATTTCACTTAGTTTCAAACCCATACTGTGCGTATTACCTATCTCTGCATTCTCTCACACTTGGAAACACACACACACACTTGGAAACACACACACACACACACACACACACACACACACACACACACACACACACACACACACACACACACACACACACACACACACACACAATGCACCTACAGCCTATGCATCCCTGTCTCCTTTCCTCTTTATACTACATAGTTCAGGTTATAACAAACTTAAATCCCTAACGTTCTGAAGTCATCTTCTCAATGTAACATTTTCATTTAAACTTCATTCTCACTATTTCTGTTTTCTTGCAGGTTTGCTTTGCCTTCACCTTCCAGGAACCCTGTTCTGGAGACGGGCACAAAATGGGAAATCCTACTGGAAATGGATTGAGCACACATTCCGTCGCCATCTTTAGGTCAGCAAGGCTCAATTTGACTTCCTGGTCTTCAAGCTTGAGCAACAGCGTTTAAACCACTGCCATCATGTTGGAGGTCAAGATGCTGAAGTTCCTATTTGGTATATGGGCAACAAAAACTCCTTTCGGGAGCTTTCGGATAGATTTGATGTGTCTCAGTACAGCTCATTGGTCCATCCTGGAGCTGCTCCACACACTCTGCTCACTCACTTCCTCCTTCATCACCTGGACCAATAAGTGTGAGAAGTGAGCATATGCTGCAGCTTTTGCAGGGATCTATGGAGTTAATGATGTTGTGACACTTTATATTCAAAAGGTGAAAAGTTAACTTCCTTGTGATGTCATAATACTCTGCAACACTAATTATATTTTGGTCATTATTCAACCATAAACAATGCAGCAGGAGATTCTCTGCTCAGACCTGCTCACAATAACACAGATGTGGGGCAGGAGGCCTGAACAGCATCATCCCTCATCACCAAAAGCTCCACTCATATATACACTGGGGCATAGAATAATAATATTATAAGAGTTGTAAAAACTGAACGGATGTAAAAACATATTCAAAACACAGTAAATCAAAGGAGCATTGACATTTATTGAAAATACACCTTAACAGAGAAAATATGTGGGTGATACAGTCACATCTCTGAACACTTAACTACACCATGAACAAATGAGTAACACCATTAAACTATCACATGCTCTACCAGAAATATGTATATAGTTCAATGAACTTTAAGACAAAAGGCAAAACAAATGAATATTTGATGGTTGTTGGAGCAGGAATCCTCAGAATCTGCAGCAAAGTCCACAGACACCAGGTCTGCAGCAGCCGCAGCAGAACTTACACTTAAAGCCACGCTTCTGTCTGTTGTATGGCATCTGTGTGAGAGACATGAGACATGAGGAGACGTTCATCAGCATCATCATAACTTACTGTGTTGGTTTTCTCTGCTCGTGTAAACTGAGCTTCAGGGCACTTTTGTGACTAAAACACATTCACTTCCATCTGAAAGATCTGATGTGAATTGGTTTGATCCATTCAGTGAACTGAACCTACCATCCACAAGTCCACTGATGTCTCCTGATGTTCAGCAGCTGCATTGTCATTGCTCACTGCCTCCTCCAGCTCTTGTACCTGATAAAGAAGAAATCAAGTCTCAGTATGTTGATGAGAGATTCAAGGCTAACAAGCAAATGAAACGATCTGAAGTCAGGTGCTTACCTCAGGAAAGGTGGCAGAGCTCTGCTGGATACAAATAAAGACGAGCACGACGGCCACTGTGACTGCAACACTGAATGTCTTCATCTTTGAGAGTTTGACTGAGTTAAGTTGTTTAGTTCTTTGACTCTGCTGGTGACTCCTGTCAGCTCCTGAAAGTTCACCTGTCTGATGGTTGAACGTGCACTGTGCTGGTATTTATACTGACTTAGGACACTGTTTCCTCATCACTGACAGTAATTACTCGGCCTGCTTTCAGGAACAGACACAATTCCCTGCATCCACACTGGGAAATCCTGCAGTTGGGAAACTCCAGACAAATGTCAAAGTCTCTTTTTGCCCCATTTATGTAAAATTACAAAATAAAACATGGACTTTTGTCTCTTTCCCTGGGTTTAATAGACCCCTTACATTTTTCACCAAATCCGTCAAGTTTGTTTGGACATATTTCTAAAACTATTGAAGACACATAATAAATGTTGATTCTTTACTAAACATAGTTTTGGCCACACCTAAAGAATTTATATTTGAAATTTATGTCAAAGATTTCACACAGTCTAACAGGATACATCATAAAAACACACAAGGCTATATTCAAGCAGCAATGTCTTTATTGATAATACACCTTAGGAGAGAAAATATGTAGAATATACAGTCACATCTCAGAGAAGGACAGTGTGACCAAATCAGTAATACCCTTAAAGGTGGATGGTTAATTTCTGTGGTCATGAAGGTGGCTCAGAGAGCACCTCCACCTGGAGCGTATGGCATTGCTTTATATATTCATATATATATTAGTAGTGGTAATAAAGAAATCATTTCCTGGACAAAAAATCATGCTAGTCTAATGCTTTCATGAACTACCTATAGATCCACTAATATCTACACTGGGGCATGGAAAATAATATTTTGAGAGTTGCAACATGTAAAAACATATTCAAAACACAGTATATATACAAAGGAGCAAAATAATATTGAGTCACCCACATATTATTGCCCCATTTATGTACAATTACAAAATAAAACATGGACTTTTGTCTCTTTCCCTGGGTTTCGTAGACTCCTTACATTTTGCACCAGATCCGTCATGTTTGTTGTGACATATATGGACGTATTCAACATTGATTCTTTACTAAACATAATTTTGGCCACACCTAATGTATTTATATTTGAAAATTATGTCAAAGATTTCACACAGTCTAACAGGATACATCATAAAAACACATTAGGCTATATTCAAGCAGCAATGTCTTTATTGATAATACACCTTAGGAGAGAAAATATGTAGAATATACAGTCACATCTCAGAGAACTACAGTGTGACCAAATCAGTAATACCCTTAAAGGTGGATGGTTAATTTCCTTGTGACATCATACCCTATATATTAAATATAAACACTTGGACTTACTATAAACTGATACTCGGCTTTAAAATCATTATTACATTTCCTTAAATTTAAAATCATATATATGTCCATACTGCTCGTGTGGTGTCATCCACGTGTCCGCATGCCCCGACATTCATATTCGACTCGAAACAAGGTCATTTACACCATGATTTTAGCCAAAAAGACATTGCTGCTTGAATATAGCCTTGTGTGTTTTTATGATGTATCCTGTTAGACTGTGTGAAATCTTTGACATAATTTTCAAATATAAATTCTTTAGATGTGGCCAAAACTATGTTTAGTAAAGAATCAACATTTATTATGTGTCTTCAATAGTTTTAGAAATATGTCCAAACAAACTTGACGGATCTGGTGAAAAATGTAAGGGGTCTATTAAACCCAGGGAAAGAGAAAAAAGTCCATGTTTTATTTTGTAATTTTACATAAATGGGGCAAAAAGAGACTTTGACATTTGTCTGGAGTTTCCCAACTGCAGGATTTCCCAGTGTGGATGCAGGGAATTGTGTCTGTTCCTGAAAGCAGGCAGAGTAATTACTGTCAGTGATGAGGAAACAGTGTCCTAAGTCAGTATAAATACCAGCACAGTGCACGTTCAACCATCAGACAGGTGAACTTTCAGGAGCTGACAGGAGTCACCAGCAGAGTCAAAGAACTAAACAACTTAACTCAGTCAAACTCTCAAAGATGAAGACATTCAGTGTTGCAGTCACAGTGGCCGTCGTGCTCGTCTTTATTTGTATCCAGCAGAGCTCTGCCACCTTTCCTGAGGTAAGCACCTGACTTCAGATCGTTTCATTTGCTTGTTAGCCTTGAATCTCTCATCAACATACTGAGACTTGATTTCTTCTTTATCAGGTACAAGAGCTGGAGGAGGCAGTGAGCAATGACAATGCAGCTGCTGAACATCAGGAGACATCAGTGGACTCGTGGATGGTAGGTTCAGTTCACTGAATGGATCAAACCAATTCACATCAGATCTTTCAGATGGAAGTGAATGTGTTTTAGTCACAAAAGTGCCCTGAAGCTCAGTTTACACGAGCAGAGAAAACAAACACAGTAAGTTATGATGATGCTGATGAACGTCTCCTCATGTCTCATGTCTCTCACACAGATGCCATACAACAGACAGAAGCGTGGCTTTAAGTGTAAGTTCTGCTGCGGCTGCTGCAGACCTGGTGTCTGTGGACTTTGCTGCAGATTCTGAGGATTCCTGCTCCAACAACCATCAAATATTCATTTGTTTTGCCTTTTGTCTTAAAGTTCATTGAACTATATACATATTTCTGGTAGAGCATGTGATAGTTTAATGGTGTTACTCATTTGTTCATGGTGTAGTTAAGTGTTCAGAGATGTGACTGTATCACCCACATATTTTCTCTGTTAAGGTGTATTTTCAATAAATGCCAATGCTCCTTTGATTTACTGTGTTTTGAATATGTTTTTACATGTTGCAACTCTCAAAATATTATTTTCCATGCCCCAGTGTAGATATGAGTGGATCTATAGGTAGTTCATGAAAGCATTAGACAAGCATGATTTTTGGTCCAGGAAATGATTCCTTTATTACCACTACTAATATAGTAGTATAGTAGCAGTGTTGAGCAAGTTCACACCTCTCATGAACTAGTTCAAAGTTCAGTTCATACAAGTAAACATGAATAGTTCACGTTCATAGTTCACCATTTAAATTCTGAACTAGTTCATAGTTCAGTTCATTTCATAGTTTTAAGGTGGAAAGTGAGAATGAAAGACTTAACTTGTTTTTTAAAGAAAACTTTATCCATCACTACCCCTTGCCTTAAACTGTACTTCATATGTATCAATTCCTAAAAGAAATGTTTTTTTTAATTTCTTTTAATTATTGCTAATTTTGCCTGTTTATTTATTCATACCCTGCACGAGTTTGTCTACCTGTTGCTGGGAAATCCTACCCTTGAAGGCTGCAGACAACGTGGTTTGGGTCATTTGGGGCTGTTGGCAGGGGGTCTTGGTCTTTTTTTGACTTTCAATTACTTGGAGATAACTTTTTAGGCTAGCTGGATGCTTCAGCTCCACAAGCCGTTTTAAATTAAATGCGGATGAGGCTGACGTCCAGACTTGCTTTTTCAGCGCAGGACGACACAATTTGCACAGAAAGGTGAGATTTGTAAAAATCCCGCAAATAATAATAAGGTGCATCGGATGTAGTCGCTGAGTCTGCGTCTCTGCTTTCACTTGCCATTTTTATATGAGACCGAGAGCTGTTGTCTTGGAATACGTTGCTTGTTTGGACTACATGTGTGTGCGATGAATCATGGGTAACGTAGTGCGAAGTCGAGTTAGTTGGTTTAGGTTAGGCTACATCGCGGAGATGTTACGGGCACTGAGCAACGACATGGTGCAAGCGTTCGATTTAGACAGCGTCTCTCCTCAGGAGAAGGAAAACATTCCGTAACGTTTTAGCGAGACCTCAGATAATATGAACGTGTTCACCGTTCAAATTCATTATTTGTCACTAAGTTGCGTTCAGTTCATCGTTCTCATAAAAATGAACGTGTTCAATGAACGCGTTCTTTTGAACTCGTTCATGCACAACACTGTATAGTAGTATATATATATATATATATACATAAAGCAATGCTATACGCTCCAGGTGGAGGTGCTCTCTGAGCCACCTCCATGACCACAGAAATCAACCATCCAGCTTTAAAGGGTATTACTGATTTGGTCACACTGTACTTCTCTGAGATGTGACTGTATATTCTACATATTTTCTCTCCGAAGGTATATTATCAATAAAGACATTGCTGCTTTAATATAGCCTAGTGTGTTTTTATGATGTATCCTGTTAGTACGGTGGCCCTGAGAGCTCAACGCACTGCAACTTAAGAAAACACATGCAAGTAGACAAAACACATGCAAGTAGACAAAACACATGCAAGTAGACAAAACACATGCAAGTAGACAAAACACAAGCAAAGTAAGAAAACATCTTCTTCAATTTGACAACACAACACAACACATTACGCACAACACAACACATTATAGAAACGCGCTGCAATTACTGAAAACGACAATGGAAGTGTTTCCAGGGGACAACTAAAAGTGATGGATAGGTCCGGTTGTTTAATTGTGTGTATTTCATTGTATTTCATATGTTTGAATTGGCAGGCTAATAGTAAGCAAAACGTCAACGCTCGGTTAACATTAGACATCTGCAGTTATATCTGAATCATGCGATCACAATGTTAAAATAAACCATTTAACAACTCCAAACTGCGGCAGCAACAACAACCGGACGTGTCCATCACTTTTAGTTGTCCCCTGGAAACACTTCCGTTGTCGTTTTCTGTAATTGCAGCGCGTTTCTATAATGTGTTGTGTTGTGCGTAATGTGTTGTGTTGTGTTGTCAAATTGATGAAGATGTTTTCTTACTTTGCTTGTTTTTTGTCTACTTGCATGTGTTTTCTTAAGTTGCAGTACGTTGAGCTCTCAGGCCCACCGTATGTTAGACTGTGTGAAATCTTTGACAGATTTATCAAATATATATTATTTAGGTGTGGCCAAAACTATGTTTAGTAAAGAATCAACATTTAATATTTATCTTCAATAGTTTTAGAAATATGTCCAAACAAACATGACGGATCTGGTGAACAATGTAAGGGGTCTATGAAACCCAGGGAAAGAGAAAAAAGTCCATGTTTTATTTTGTAATTGTACATAAATGGGGCAATAATATGTGGGTGACTCAATATTATTTTGCTCCTTTGTATATATACTTTGTTTTGAATATGTTTTTACATGTTGCAACTCTCAAAATATTATTTTCCATGCCCCAGTGTAGATATGAGTGGATCTATAGGTAGTTCATGAAAGCATTAGACTAGCATGATTTTTTGTCCAGGAAATGATTTATTTATTACCACTACTAATATATATATGAATATATAAAGCAATGCCATACGCTCCAGGTGGAGGTGCTCTCTGAGCCACCTCCATGACCACAGAAATTAACCATCCACCTTTAAGGGTATTACTGATTTGGTCACACTGTACTTCTCTGAGATGTGACTGTATATTCTACATATTTTCTCTCCTAAGGTGTATTATCAATAAAGACATTGCTGCTTGAATATAGCCTTGTGTGTTTTTATGATGTATCCTGTTAGACTGTGTGAAATCTTTGACATCATTTTCAAATATAAATTCTTTAGGTGTGGCCAAAACTATGTTTAGTAAAGATTCAACATTTAATATTTATCTTCAATAGTTTTAGAAATATGTCCAAACAAACATGACGGATCTGGTGAACAATGTAAGGGGTCTATTAAACCCAGGGAAAGAGAAAAAAGTCCATGTTTTATTTTGTAATTTTACATAAATGGGGCAAAAAGAGACTTTGACATTTGTCTGGAGTTTCCCAACTGCAGGATTTCCCAGTGTGGATGCAGGGAATTGTGTCCTGAAAGCAGGCAGAGTAATTACTGTCAGTGATGAGGAAACAGTGTCCTAAGTCAGTATAAATACCAGCACAGTGCACGTTCAACCATCAGACAGGTGAACTTTCAGGAGCTGACAGGAGTCACCAGCAGAGTCAAAGAACTAAACAACTTAACTCAGTCAAACTCTCAAAGATGAAGACATTCAGTGTTGCAGTCACAGTGGCCGTCGTGCTCGTCTTTATTTGTATCCAGCAGAGCTCTGCCACCTTTCCTGAGGTAAGCACCTGACTTCAGATCGTTTCATTTGCTTGTTAGCCTTGAATCTCTCATCAACATACTGAGACTTGATTTCTTCTTTATCAGGTACAAGAGCTGGAGGAGGCAGTGAGCAATGACAATGCAGCTGCTGAACATCAGGAGACATCAGTGGACTTGTGGATGGTAGGTTCAGTTCACTAAATGGATCAAACCAATTCACATCAGATCTTTCAGATGGAAGTGAATGTGTTTTAGTCACAAAAGTGCCCTGAAGCTCAGTTTACACGAGCAGAGAAAACAAACACAGTAAGTTATGATGATGCTGATGAACGTCTCCTCATGTCTCATGTCTCTCACACAGATGCCATACAACAGACAGAAGCGTGGCTTTAAGTGCAAGTTCTGCTGCGGCTGCTGCAGCCCTGGTGTCTGTGGACTTTGCTGCAGATTCTGAGGATTCCTGCTCCAACAACCATCAAATATTCATTTGTTTTGCCTTTTGTCTTAAAGTTCATTGAACTATATACATATTTCTGGTAGAGCATGTGATAGTTTAATGGTGTTACTCATGTGTTCATGGTGTAGTTAAGTGTTCAGAGATGTGACTGTATCACCCACATATTTTCTCTGTTAAGGTGTATTTTCAATAAATGCCAATGCTCCTTTGATTTACTGTGTTTTGAATATGTTTTTACATGTTGCAACTCTCAAAATATTATTTTCCATGCCCCAGTGTAGATATGAGTGGATCTATAGGTAGTTCATGAAAGCATTAGACAAGCATGATTTTTGGTCCAGGAAATGATTCCTTTATTACCACTACTAATATAGTAGTATAGTAGCAGTGTTGAGCAAGTTCACACCTCTCATGAACTAGTTCAAAGTTCAGTTCATACAAGTAAACATGAATAGTTCACGTTCATAGTTCACCATTTAAATTCTGAACTAGTTCATAGTTCAGTTCATTTCATAGTTTTAAGGTGGAAAGTGAGAATGAAATACTTAACTTGTTTTTTAAAGAAAACTTTATCCATCACTACCCCTTGCCTTAAACTGTACTTCATATGTATCAATTCCTAAAAGAAATGTTTTTTAAATGTTTTTTTTAATTATTGCTAATTTTGCCTGTTTATTTATTCATACCCTGCACGAGTTTGTCTACCTGTTGCTGGGAAATCCTACCCTTGAAGGCTGCAGACAACGTGGTTTGGGTCATTTGGGGCTGTTGGCAGGGGGTGTTGGTCTTTTTTTGACTTTCAATTACTTGGAGATAACTTTTTAGGCTAGCTGGATGCTTCAGCTCCACAAGCCGTTTTAAATTAAATGCGGATGAGGCTGACGTCCGGACTTGCTTTTTCAGCGCAGGACGACACAATTTGCACAGAAAGGTGAGTTTTGTAAAAATCCCGCAAATAATAATAAGGTGCATCGGATGTAGTCGCTGAGTCTGCGTCTCTGCTTTCACTTGCCATTTTTATATGAGACCGAGAGCTGTTGTCTTGGAATACGTTGCTTGTTTGGACTACATGTGTGTGCGATGAATCATGGGTAACGTAGTGCGAAGTCGAGTTAGTTGGTTTAGGTTAGGCTACATCGCGGAGATGTTACGGGCACTGAGCAACGACATGGTGCAAGCGTTCGATTTAGACAGCGTCTCTCCTCAGGAGAAGGAAAACATTCCGTAACGTTTTAGCGAGACCTCAGATAATATGAACGTGTTCACCGTTCAAATTCATTATTTGTCATTAAGTTGCGTTCAGTTCATCGTTCTCATAAAAATGAACGTGTTCAATGAACGCGTTCTTTTGAACTCGTTCATGCACAACACTGTATAGTAGTATATATATATATATATATACATAAAGCAATGCTATACGCTCCAGGTGGAGGTGCTCTCTGAGCCACCTCCATGACCACAGAAATCAACCATCCAGCTTTAAGGGTATTACTGATTTGGTCACACTGTACTTCTCTGAGATGTGACTGTATATTCTACATATTTTCTCTCCGAAGGTGTATTATCAATAAAGACATTGCTGCTTTAATATAGCCTAGTGTGTTTTTATGATGTATCCTGTTAGTACGGTGGCCTTGAGAGCTCAACGCACTGCAACTTAAGAAAACACATGCAAGTAGACAAAACACATGCAAGTAGACAAAACACAAGCAAAGTAAGAAAACATCTTCATCAATTTGACAACACAACACAACACATTACGCACAACACATTATAGAAACGCGCTGCAATTACAGAAGACGACAATGGAAGTGTTTCCAGGGGACAACTAAAAGTGATGGATAGGTCCGGTTGTTTAATTGTGTGTATTTCATTGTATTTCATATGTTTGAATTGGCAGGCTAATAGTAAGCAAAACGTCAACGCTCGGTTAACATTAGACATCTGCAGTAATATCTGAATCATGCGATCACAATGTTAAAATAAACCATTTAACAACTCCAAACTGCGGCAGCAACAACAACCGGACGTGTCCATCACTTTTAGTTGTCCCCTGGAAACACTTCCGTTGTCGTTTTCTGTAATTGCAGCGCGTTTCTATAATGTGTTGTGCGTAATGTGTTGTGTTGTGTTGTCAAATTGATGAAGATGTTTTCTTACTTTGCTTGTGTTTTGTCTACTTGCATGTGTTTTCTTAAGTTGCAGTACGTTGAGCTCTCAGGCCCACCGTATGTTAGGCTGTGTGAAATCTTTGACAGATTTATCAAATATATATTATTTAGGTGTGGCCAAAACTATGTTTAGTAAAGAATCAACATTTAATATTTATCTTCAATAGTTTTAGAAATATGTCCAAACAAACATGACGGATCTGGTGAACAATGTAAGGGGTCTATGAAACCCAGGGAAAGAGAAAAAAGTCCATGTTTTATTTTGTAATTGTACATAAATGGGGCAATAATATGTGGGTGACTCAATATTATTTTGCTCCTTTGTATATATACTGTGTTTTGAATATGTTTTTACATGTTGCAACTCTCAAAATATTATTTTCCATGCCCCAGTGTAGATATGAGTGGATCTATGGGTAGTTCATGAAAGCATTAGACTAGCATGATTTTTTGTCCAGGAAATGATTTATTTATTACCACTACTAATATATATATGAATATATAAAGCAATGCCATACGCTCCAGGTGGAGGTGCTCTCTGAGCCACCTCCATGACCACAGAAATTAACCATCCACCTTTAAGGGTATTACTGATTTGGTCACACTGTACTTCTCTGAGATGTGACTGTATATTCTACATATTTTCTCTCCTAAGGTGTATTATCAATAAAGACATTGCTGCTTGAATATAGCCTAGTGTGTTTTTATGATGTATCCTGTTAGACTGTGTGAAATCTTTGACATCATTTTCAAATATAAATTCTTTAGGTGTGGCCAAAACTATGTTTAGTAAAGATTCAACATTTAATATTTATCTTCAATAGTTTTAGAAATATGTCCAAACAAACATGACGGATCTGGTGAACAATGTAAGGGGTCTATTAAACCCAGGGAAAGAGAAAAAAGTCCATGTTTTATTTTGTATTTCTACATAAATGGGGCAAAAAGAGACTTTGACATTTGTCTGGAGTTTCCCAACTGCAGGATTTCCCAGTGTGGATGCAGGGAATTGTGTCCTGAAAGCAGGCAGAGTAATTACTGTCAGTGATGAGGAAACAGTGTCCTAAGTCAGTATAAATACCAGCACAGTGCACGTTCAACCATCAGACAGGTGAACTTTCAGGAGCTGACAGGAGTCACCAGCAGAGTCAAAGAACTAAACAACTTAACTCAGTCAAACTCTCAAAGATGAAGACATTCAGTGTTGCAGTCACAGTGGCCGTCGTGCTCGTCTTTATTTGTATCCAGCAGAGCTCTGCCACCTTTCCTGAGGTAAGCACCTGACTTCAGATCGTTTCATTTGCTTGTTAGCCTTGAATCTCTCATCAACATACTGAGACTTGATTTCTTCTTTATCAGGTACAAGAGCTGGAGGAGGCAGTGAGCAATGACAATGCAGCTGCTGAACATCAGGAGACATCAGTGGACTTGTGGATGGTAGGTTCAGTTCACTGAATGGATCAAACCAATTCACATCAGATCTTTCAGATGGAAGTGAATGTGTTTTAGTCACAAAAGTGCCCTGAAGCTCAGTTTACACGAGCAGAGAAAACAAACACAGTAAGTTATGATGATGCTGATGAACGTCTCCTCATGTCTCATGTCTCTCACACAGATGCCATACAACAGACAGAAGCGTGGCTTTAAGTGTAAGTTCTGCTGCGGCTGCTGCAGCCCTGGTGTCTGTGGACTTTGCTGCAGATTCTGAGGATTCCTGCTCCAACAACCATCAAATATTCATTTGTTTTGCCTTTTGTCTTAAAGTTCATTGAACTATATACATATTTCTGGTAGAGCATGTGATAGTTTAATGGTGTTACTCATGTGTTCATGGTGTAGTTAAGTGTTCAGAGATGTGACTGTATCACCCACATATTTTCTCTGTTAAGGTGTATTTTCAATAAATGCCAATGCTCCTTTGATTTACTGTGTTTTGAATATGTTTTTACATGTTGCAACTCTCAAAATATTATTTTCCATGCCCCAGTGTAGATATGAGTGGATCTATAGGTAGTTCATGAAAGCATTAGACAAGCATGATTTTTGGTCCAGGAAATGATTCCTTTATTACCACTACTAATATAGTAGTATAGTAGCAGTGTTGAGCAAGTTCACACCTCTCATGAACTAGTTCAAAGTTCAGTTCATACAAGTAAACATGAATAGTTCACGTTCATAGTTCACCATTTAAATTCTGAACTAGTTCATAGTTCAGTTCATTTCATAGTTTTAAGGTGGAAAGTGAGAATGAAATACTTAACTTGTTTTTTAAAGAAAACTTTATCCATCACTACCCCTTGCCTTAAACTGTACTTCATATGTATCAATTCCTAAAAGAAATGTTTTTTAAATTTTTTTTTTAATTATTGCTAATTTTGCCTGTTTATTTATTCATACCCTGCACGAGTTTGTCTACCTGTTGCTGGGAAATCCTACCCTTGAAGGCTGCAGACAACGTGGTTTGGGTCATTTGGGGCTGTTGGCAGGGGGTGTTGGTCTTTTTTTGACTTTCAATTACTTGGAGATAACTTTTTAGGCTAGCTGGATGCTTCAGCTCCACAAGCCGTTTTAAATTAAATGCGGATGAGGCTGACGTCCGGACTTGCTTTTTCAGCGCAGGACGACACAATTTGCACAGAAAGGTGAGTTTTGTAAAAATCCCGCAAATAATAATAAGGTGCATCGGATGTAGTCGCTGAGTCTGCGTCTCTGCTTTCACTTGCCATTTTTATATGAGACCGAGAGCTGTTGTCTTGGAATACGTTGCTTGTTTGGACTACATGTGTGTGCGATGAATCATGGGTAACGTAGTGCGAAGTCGAGTTAGTTGGTTTAGGTTAGGCTACATCGCGGAGATGTTACGGGCACTGAGCAACGACATGGTGCAAGCGTTCGATTTAGACAGCGTCTCTCCTCAGGAGAAGGAAAACATTCCGTAACGTTTTAGCGAGACCTCAGATAATATGAACGTGTTCACCGTTCAAATTCATTATTTGTCATTAAGTTGCGTTCAGTTCATCGTTCTCATAAAAATGAACGTGTTCAATGAACGCGTTCTTTTGAACTCGTTCATGCACAACACTGTATAGTAGTATATATATATATATATATACATAAAGCAATGCTATACGCTCCAGGTGGAGGTGCTCTCTGAGCCACCTCCATGACCACAGAAATCAACCATCCAGCTTTAAGGGTATTACTGATTTGGTCACACTGTACTTCTCTGAGATGTGACTGTATATTCTACATATTTTCTCTCCGAAGGTGTATTATCAATAAAGACATTGCTGCTTTAATATAGCCTAGTGTGTTTTTATGATGTATCCTGTTAGTACGGTGGCCTTGAGAGCTCAACGCACTGCAACTTAAGAAAACACATGCAAGTAGACAAAACACATGCAAGTAGACAAAACACAAGCAAAGTAAGAAAACATCTTCATCAATTTGACAACACAACACAACACATTACGCACAACACATTATAGAAACGCGCTGCAATTACAGAAGACGACAATGGAAGTGTTTCCAGGGGACAACTAAAAGTGATGGATAGGTCCGGTTGTTTAATTGTGTGTATTTCATTGTATTTCATATGTTTGAATTGGCAGGCTAATAGTAAGCAAAACGTCAACGCTCGGTTAACATTAGACATCTGCAGTAATATCTGAATCATGCGATCACAATGTTAAAATAAACCATTTAACAACTCCAAACTGCGGCAGCAACAACAACCGGACGTGTCCATCACTTTTAGTTGTCCCCTGGAAACACTTCCGTTGTCGTTTTCTGTAATTGCAGCGCGTTTCTATAATGTGTTGTGCGTAATGTGTTGTGTTGTGTTGTCAAATTGATGAAGATGTTTTCTTACTTTGCTTGTGTTTTGTCTACTTGCATGTGTTTTCTTAAGTTGCAGTACGTTGAGCTCTCAGGCCCACCGTATGTTAGGCTGTGTGAAATCTTTGACAGATTTATCAAATATATATTATTTAGGTGTGGCCAAAACTATGTTTAGTAAAGAATCAACATTTAATATTTATCTTCAATAGTTTTAGAAATATGTCCAAACAAACATGACGGATCTGGTGAACAATGTAAGGGGTCTATGAAACCCAGGGAAAGAGAAAAAAGTCCATGTTTTATTTTGTAATTGTACATAAATGGGGCAATAATATGTGGGTGACTCAATATTATTTTGCTCCTTTGTATATATACTGTGTTTTGAATATGTTTTTACATGTTGCAACTCTCAAAATATTATTTTCCATGCCCCAGTGTAGATATGAGTGGATCTATGGGTAGTTCATGAAAGCATTAGACTAGCATGATTTTTTGTCCAGGAAATGATTTATTTATTACCACTACTAATATATATATGAATATATAAAGCAATGCCATACGCTCCAGGTGGAGGTGCTCTCTGAGCCACCTCCATGACCACAGAAATTAACCATCCACCTTTAAGGGTATTACTGATTTGGTCACACTGTACTTCTCTGAGATGTGACTGTATATTCTACATATTTTCTCTCCTAAGGTGTATTATCAATAAAGACATTGCTGCTTGAATATAGCCTAGTGTGTTTTTATGATGTATCCTGTTAGACTGTGTGAAATCTTTGACATCATTTTCAAATATAAATTCTTTAGGTGTGGCCAAAACTATGTTTAGTAAAGATTCAACATTTAATATTTATCTTCAATAGTTTTAGAAATATGTCCAAACAAACATGACGGATCTGGTGAACAATGTAAGGGGTCTATTAAACCCAGGGAAAGAGAAAAAAGTCCATGTTTTATTTTGTATTTCTACATAAATGGGGCAAAAAGAGACTTTGACATTTGTCTGGAGTTTCCCAACTGCAGGATTTCCCAGTGTGGATGCAGGGAATTGTGTCCTGAAAGCAGGCAGAGTAATTACTGTCAGTGATGAGGAAACAGTGTCCTAAGTCAGTATAAATACCAGCACAGTGCACGTTCAACCATCAGACAGGTGAACTTTCAGGAGCTGACAGGAGTCACCAGCAGAGTCAAAGAACTAAACAACTTAACTCAGTCAAACTCTCAAAGATGAAGACATTCAGTGTTGCAGTCACAGTGGCCGTCGTGCTCGTCTTTATTTGTATCCAGCAGAGCTCTGCCACCTTTCCTGAGGTAAGCACCTGACTTCAGATCGTTTCATTTGCTTGTTAGCCTTGAATCTCTCATCAACATACTGAGACTTGATTTCTTCTTTATCAGGTACAAGAGCTGGAGGAGGCAGTGAGCAATGACAATGCAGCTGCTGAACATCAGGAGACATCAGTGGACTTGTGGATGGTAGGTTCAGTTCACTGAATGGATCAAACCAATTCACATCAGATCTTTCAGATGGAAGTGAATGTGTTTTAGTCACAAAAGTGCCCTGAAGCTCAGTTTACACGAGCAGAGAAAACAAACACAGTAAGTTATGATGATGCTGATGAACGTCTCCTCATGTCTCATGTCTCTCACACAGATGCCATACAACAGACAGAAGCGTGGCTTTAAGTGCAAGTTCTGCTGCGGCTGCTGCAGCCCTGGTGTCTGTGGACTTTGCTGCAGATTCTGAGGATTCCTGCTCCAACAACCATCAAATATTCATTTGTTTTGCCTTTTGTCTTAAAGTTCATTGAACTATATACATATTTCTGGTAGAGCATGTGATAGTTTAATGGTGTTACTCATGTGTTCATGGTGTAGTTAAGTGTTCAGAGATGTGACTGTATCACCCACATATTTTCTCTGTTAAGGTGTATTTTCAATAAATGCCAATGCTCCTTTGATTTACTGTGTTTTGAATATGTTTTTACATGTTGCAACTCTCAAAATATTATTTTCCATGCCCCAGTGTAGATATGAGTGGATCTATAGGTAGTTCATGAAAGCATTAGACAAGCATGATTTTTGGTCCAGGAAATGATTCCTTTATTACCACTACTAATATAGTAGTATAGTAGCAGTGTTGAGCAAGTTCACACCTCTCATGAACTAGTTCAAAGTTCAGTTCATACAAGTAAACATGAATAGTTCACGTTCATAGTTCACCATTTAAATTCTGAACTAGTTCATAGTTCAGTTCATTTCATAGTTTTAAGGTGGAAAGTGAGAATGAAATACTTAACTTGTTTTTTAAAGAAAACTTTATCCATCACTACCCCTTGCCTTAAACTGTACTTCATATGTATCAATTCCTAAAAGAAATGTTTTTTAAATTTTTTTTTTAATTATTGCTAATTTTGCCTGTTTATTTATTCATACCCTGCACGAGTTTGTCTACCTGTTGCTGGGAAATCCTACCCTTGAAGGCTGCAGACAACGTGGTTTGGGTCATTTGGGGCTGTTGGCAGGGGGTGTTGGTCTTTTTTTGACTTTCAATTACTTGGAGATAACTTTTTAGGCTAGCTGGATGCTTCAGCTCCACAAGCCGTTTTAAATTAAATGCGGATGAGGCTGACGTCCGGACTTGCTTTTTCAGCGCAGGACGACACAATTTGCACAGAAAGGTGAGTTTTGTAAAAATCCCGCAAATAATAATAAGGTGCATCGGATGTAGTCGCTGAGTCTGCGTCTCTGCTTTCACTTGCCATTTTTATATGAGACCGAGAGCTGTTGTCTTGGAATACGTTGCTTGTTTGGACTACATGTGTGTGCGATGAATCATGGGTAACGTAGTGCGAAGTCGAGTTAGTTGGTTTAGGTTAGGCTACATCGCGGAGATGTTACGGGCACTGAGCAACGACATGGTGCAAGCGTTCGATTTAGACAGCGTCTCTCCTCAGGAGAAGGAAAACATTCCGTAACGTTTTAGTGAGACCTCAGATAATATGAACGTGTTCACCGTTCAAATTCATTATTTGTCATTAAGTTGCGTTCAGTTCATCGTTCTCATAAAAATGAACGTGTTCAATGAACGCGTTCTTTTGAACTCGTTCATGCACAACACTGTATAGTAGTATATATATATATATATATACATAAAGCAATGCTATACGCTCCAGGTGGAGGTGCTCTCTGAGCCACCTCCATGACCACAGAAATCAACCATCCAGCTTTAAGGGTATTACTGATTTGGTCACACTGTACTTCTCTGAGATGTGACTGTATATTCTACATATTTTCTCTCCGAAGGTGTATTATCAATAAAGACATTGCTGCTTTAATATAGCCTAGTGTGTTTTTATGATGTATCCTGTTAGTACGGTGGCCTTGAGAGCTCAACGCACTGCAACTTAAGAAAACACATGCAAGTAGACAAAACACATGCAAGTAGACAAAACACAAGCAAAGTAAGAAAACATCTTCATCAATTTGACAACACAACACAACACATTACGCACAACACATTATAGAAACGCGCTGCAATTACAGAAGACGACAATGGAAGTGTTTCCAGGGGACAACTAAAAGTGATGGATAGGTCCGGTTGTTTAATTGTGTGTATTTCATTGTATTTCATATGTTTGAATTGGCAGGCTAATAGTAAGCAAAACGTCAACGCTCGGTTAACATTAGACATCTGCAGTAATATCTGAATCATGCGATCACAATGTTAAAATAAACCATTTAACAACTCCAAACTGCGGCAGCAACAACAACCGGACGTGTCCATCACTTTTAGTTGTCCCCTGGAAACACTTCCGTTGTCGTTTTCTGTAATTGCAGCGCGTTTCTATAATGTGTTGTGCGTAATGTGTTGTGTTGTGTTGTCAAATTGATGAAGATGTTTTCTTACTTTGCTTGTGTTTTGTCTACTTGCATGTGTTTTCTTAAGTTGCAGTACGTTGAGCTCTCAGGCCCACCGTATGTTAGGCTGTGTGAAATCTTTGACAGATTTATCAAATATATATTATTTAGGTGTGGCCAAAACTATGTTTAGTAAAGAATCAACATTTAATATTTATCTTCAATAGTTTTAGAAATATGTCCAAACAAACATGACGGATCTGGTGAACAATGTAAGGGGTCTATGAAACCCAGGGAAAGAGAAAAAAGTCCATGTTTTATTTTGTAATTGTACATAAATGGGGCAATAATATGTGGGTGACTCAATATTATTTTGCTCCTTTGTATATATACTGTGTTTTGAATATGTTTTTACATGTTGCAACTCTCAAAATATTATTTTCCATGCCCCAGTGTAGATATGAGTGGATCTATGGGTAGTTCATGAAAGCATTAGACTAGCATGATTTTTTGTCCAGGAAATGATTTATTTATTACCACTACTAATATATATATGAATATATAAAGCAATGCCATACGCTCCAGGTGGAGGTGCTCTCTGAGCCACCTCCATGACCACAGAAATTAACCATCCACCTTTAAGGGTATTACTGATTTGGTCACACTGTACTTCTCTGAGATGTGACTGTATATTCTACATATTTTCTCTCCTAAGGTGTATTATCAATAAAGACATTGCTGCTTGAATATAGCCTTGTGTGTTTTTATGATGTATCCTGTTAGACTGTGTGAAATCTTTGACATCATTTTCAAATATAAATTCTTTAGGTGTGGCCAAAACTATGTTTAGTAAAGATTCAACATTTAATATTTATCTTCAATAGTTTTAGAAATATGTCCAAACAAACATGACGGATCTGGTGAACAATGTAAGGGGTCTATTAAACCCAGGGAAAGAGAAAAAAGTCCATGTTTTATTTTGTATTTCTACATAAATGGGGCAAAAAGAGACTTTGACATTTGTCTGGAGTTTCCCAACTGCAGGATTTCCCAGTGTGGATGCAGGGAATTGTGTCCTGAAAGCAGGCAGAGTAATTACTGTCAGTGATGAGGAAACAGTGTCCTAAGTCAGTATAAATACCAGCACAGTGCACGTTCAACCATCAGACAGGTGAACTTTCAGGAGCTGACAGGAGTCACCAGCAGAGTCAAAGAACTAAACAACTTAACTCAGTCAAACTCTCAAAGATGAAGACATTCAGTGTTGCAGTCACAGTGGCCGTCGTGCTCGTCTTTATTTGTATCCAGCAGAGCTCTGCCACCTTTCCTGAGGTAAGCACCTGACTTCAGATCGTTTCATTTGCTTGTTAGCCTTGAATCTCTCATCAACATACTGAGACTTGATTTCTTCTTTATCAGGTACAAGAGCTGGAGGAGGCAGTGAGCAATGACAATGCAGCTGCTGAACATCAGGAGACATCAGTGGACTTGTGGATGGTAGGTTCAGTTCACTGAATGGATCAAACCAATTCACATCAGATCTTTCAGATGGAAGTGAATGTGTTTTAGTCACAAAAGTGCCCTGAAGCTCAGTTTACACGAGCAGAGAAAACCAACACAGTAAGTTATGATGATGCTGATGAACGTCTCCTCATGTCTCATGTCTCTCACACAGATGCCATACAACAGACAGAAGCGTGGCTTTAAGTGTAAGTTCTGCTGCGGCTGCTGCAGCCCTGGTGTCTGTGGACTTTGCTGCAGATTCTGAGGATTCCTGCTCCAACAACCATCAAATATTCATTTGTTTTGCCTTTTGTCTTAAAGTTCATTGAACTATATACATATTTCTGGTAGAGCATGTGATAGTTTAATGGTGTTACTCATGTGTTCATGGTGTAGTTAAGTGTTCAGAGATGTGACTGTATCACCCACATATTTTCTCTGTTAAGGTGTATTTTCAATAAATGCCAATGCTCCTTTGATTTACTGTGTTTTGAATATGTTTTTACATGTTGCAACTCTCAAAATATTATTTTCCACGCCCCAGTGTAGATATTAGTGGATCTATAGGTAGTTCATGAAAGCATTAGACTGGCATGATTTTCGGTCCAGGAAATGATTCCTTTATTACCACTACTAATATAGTAGTATAGTAGCAGTGTTGTGCAAGTTCACACCTCTCATGAACTAGTTCAAAGTTCAGTTCATACAAGTAAACATGAATAGTTCACGTTCATAGTTCACCATTTAAATTCTGAACTAGTTCATAGTTCAGTTCATTTCATAGTTTTAAGGTGGAAAGTGAGAATGAAATACTTAACTTGTTTTTTAAAGAAAACTATATCCATCACTACCCCTTGCCTTAAACTGTACTTCATATGTATCAATTCCTAAAAGAAATGTTTTTTAAATTTTTTTTAAAATTATTGCTAATTTTGCCTGTTTATTTATTCATACCCTGCACGAGTTTGTCTACCTGTTGCTGGGAAATCCTACCCTTGAAGGCTGCAGACAACGTGGTTTGGGTCATTTGGGGCTGTTGGCAGGGGGTGTTGGTCTTTTTTTGACTTTCAATTACTTGGAGATAACTTTTTAGGCTAGCTGGATGCTTCAGCTCCACAAGCCGTTTTAAATTAGATGCGGATGAGGCTGACGTCCGGACTTGCTTTTTCAGCGCAGGACGACACAATTTGCACAGAAAGGTGAGTTTTGTAAAAATCCCGCAAATAATAATAAGGTGCATCAGATGTAGTCGCTGAGTCTGTGTCTCTGCTTTCACTTGCCATTTTTATATGAGACCGAGAGCTGTTGTCTTGGAATACGTTGCTTGTTTGGACTACATGTGTGTGCGATGAATCATGGGTAACGTAGTGCGAAGTCGAGTTAGTTGGTTTAGGTTAGGCTACATCGCGGAAATGTTACGGGCACTGAGCAACGACATGGTGCAAGCGTTCCATTTAGACAGCGTCTCTCCTCAGGAGAAGGAAAACATTCCGTAACGTTTTAGTGAGACCTCAGATAATATGAACGTGTTCACCGTTCAAATTCATTATTTGTCATTAAGTTGCGTTCAGTTCATCGTTCTCATAAAAATGAACGTGTTCAATGAACGCGTTCTTTTGAACTCGTTCATGCACAACACTGTATAGTAGTATATATATATATATATATATATATATATATATATATATACATAAAGCAATGCTATACGCTCCAGGTGGAGGTGCTCTCTGAGCCACCTCCATGACCACAGAAATCAACCATCCAGCTTTAAAGGGTATTACTGATTTGGTCACACTGTAGTTCTCTGAGATGTGACTGTATATTCTACATATTTTCTCTCCGAAGGTGTATTATCAATAAAGACATTGCTGCTTTAATATAGCCTAGTGTGTTTTTATGATGTATCCTGTTAGTATGGTGGCCCTGAGAGCTCAACGCACTGCAATTTAAGAAAACACATGCAAGTAGACAAAACACATGCAAGTAGACAAAACACAAGCAAAGTAAGAAATCATCTTCATCAATTTGACAACACAACACAACACATTATAGAAACGCGCTGCAATTACAGAAGACGACAATGGAAGTGTTTCCAGGGGACAACTAAAAGTGATGGACAGGTCCGGTTGTTTAATTGTGTGTATTTCATTGTATTTCATATGTTTGTATTGGCAGGCTAATAGTAAGCAAAACGTCAACGCTAGGTTAACATTAGACATCTGCAGTAATATCTGAATCATGCGATCACAATGTTAAAATAAACCATTTAACAACTCCAAACTGTGGCAGCAACAACAACCGGACGTGTCCATCACTTTTAGTTGTCCCCTGGAAACACTTCCGTTGTCGTTTTCTGTAATTGCAGCGCGTTTCTATAATGTGTTGTGTTGTGTTGTCAAATTGATGAAGATGTTTTCTTACTTTGCTTGTGTTTTGTCTACTTGCATGTGTTTTTATGATGTATCCTGTTAGACTGTGTGAAATCTTTGACATAATTTTCAAATATAAATTCTTTAGGTGTGGCCAAAACTATGTTTAGTAAAGAATCAACATTTATTATGTGTCTTCAATAGTTTTAGAAATATGTCCAAACAAACTTGACGGATTTGGTGAAAAATGTAAGGGGTCTATTAAACCCAGGGAAAGAGAAAAAAGTCCATGTTTTATTTTGTAATTCTACATAAATGGGGCAAAAAGGGACTTTGACATTTGTCTGGAGTTTCCCAACTGCAGGATTTCCCAGTGTGGATGCAGGGAATTGTGTCTGTTCCTGAAAGCAGGCCGAGTAATTACTGTCAGTGATGAGGAAACAGTGTCCTAAGTCAGTATAAATACCAGCACAGTGCACGTTCAACCATCAGACAGGTGAACTTTCAGGAGCTGACAGGAGTCACCAGCAGAGTCAAAGAACTAAACAACTTAACTCAGTCAAACTCTCAAAGATGAAGACATTCAGTGTTGCAGTCACAGTGGCCGTCGTGCTTGTCTTTATTTGTATCCAGCAGAGCTCTGCCACCTTTCCTGAGGTAAGCACCTGACTTCAGATCGTTTCATTTGCTTGTTAGCCTTGAATCTCTCATCAACATACTGAGACTTGATTTCTTCTTTATCAGGTACAAGAGCTGGAGGAGGCAGTGAGCAATGACAATGCAGCTGCTGAACATCAGGAGACATCAGTGGACTCGTGGATGGTAGGTTCAGTTCACTGAATGGATCAAACCAATTCACATCAGATCTTTCAGATGGAAGTGAATGTGTTTTAGTCACAAAAGTGCCCTGAAGCTCAGTTTACACGAGCAGAGAAAACCAACACAGTAAGTTATGATGATGCTGATGAACGTCTCCTCATGTCTCATGTCTCTCACACAGATGCCATACAACAGACAGAAGCGTGGCTTTAAGTGTAAGTTCTGCTGCGGCTGCTGCAGCCCTGGTGTCTGTGGACTTTGCTGCAGATTCTGAGGATTCCTGCTCCAACAACCATCAAATATTCATTTGTTTTGCCTTTTGTCTTAAAGTTCATTGAACTATATATATATTTCTGGTAGAGCATGTGATAGTTTAATGGTGTTACTCATGTGTTCATGGTGTAGTTAAGTGTTCAGAGATGTGACTGTATCACCCACATATTTTCTCTGTTAAGGTGTATTTTCAATAAATGCCAATGCTCCTTTGATTTATTGTGTTTTGAATATGTTTTTACATGTTGCAACTCTCAAAATATTATTTTCCATGCCCCATTGTAGATATGAGTGGATCCATGTGTAATTCATGACAGCATTAGACTGGCATGATTTCCGGTCCATCTAACTTCTTACATTTGAAGTGATAAACTGAATACAGGTTGTCTGGCTTCATACAGTTTTGAATATTGACCACAATAATAGTGTTTTTGACGTCACAAAGAAGTTCATTCTGACCTTTTGGATATAAAATATCTCCACTTCATCGTTTTTCATCCTTTTAGACTTTTGTGTTGATTTCTTTGTCATCATTATGTGTTGTGTGCTCTCATAGTGACTTTTGACCTTTTTGACCACCTTCTCATGTCAGTTCAGCTTTGAGTCAAGCCTTTTTTTTAATATATATTGCGTTCGTGGGGGTTTTATGCCAAATGTGAAGGGAGTCCTTCAACATGCTCCTGAGATATTGTGTTCACTAGAGGGTAAGAAATCAGTCTCGTGCCGTTTATTCCCACAAAGTTATTTTGAGACGTCCCCATCTCTTTTGGCTGCCGCTGTTTTTTTGTTTTTGTCGGGCTCTGTCTAAAATCACCTACTTATTCATTACCGCCTTCTCACTTCTATGTAGAGGACAATTTGGTGAACTCATTGACGAAAGATAAAGAATGCTTTCGGACACTATTCGGTGCATTTTCCCTGCATCATAATCATTACGTCATCGTTGCAGGACTACGATGTTCAACAGCATCTTCCATTGGGAACACACCAGTACCCCAGAACCCGGTGTTCCCAGTATATACTGTAAGAGCACTCTCCACTGACCTTGGGAGAGATTAAGGGGAAATGCTGCTATACACCCTATATTTACTTTTACCATCTAACACTCCACACCACATCTTTTCATTCATGAAACACTACACAGCACAACTGATTTAATGACATCTCACGCATCTTTGGTTTCTTCTAGTTATTTGTTTTTATTAAATTAAATGTTTCGGTTTTGTATTTAATTCTTTGTTTCACCTAAAGGTTTTTAAATCAGTCATGGCAACTTTTTGAAATGAGTGTCCCCTGATTTAAGTGTTGTCAGTTTGTTTAATAATTTCTACCTTTCTTTATTTCTGTTCTGCTTTTCACAACCTGATTTTTGAATTCAATAAGACAGTTATACAATCATTATCAGATTCACTCAAACTGTTAAAACTGTTTCACTCTTTTTTTCCTGGGTTTCATAGACCTACAGCTTCATCATTCAATATTCTTATACTTTTTGTGTTCAATCAATCTTTGTCACATGTCATGACAGACACAGTAACAGCATGACATGTGGATGACACAGTCACATCACAGAGCACACATTTTTCTATTGACAGTACCTGTCAACTATTGACAGGTACTGCTAAGCGGCTACACACTACCTCTTTTCCAAAGTGAACCAAGTGCTTGTGCTGGTTCGGAGCCAGCTCTCTCTGACGCTGACACATAAACACACACACACACACTGGGTCATTGGACACATCTGTAAAGTCAGACTCGGTAAAAACAACATATTTTGGTCTTCACCAACACAAAGTCACAGTAGAGATTTATTTATTATGTGTGATGAAAGCGTGAATTGTTTATATAGCAGTAGAGCATTCTGCCAAAAAAGAGTGAAACAGCATAATTTAAGACCTGGACGGAATGAATATGTGTCTGAACTTTACACAAAGACCAAAGAAGATTTGAGATACTGGGTTTTATCAGGAAAAGCTAGACATGGCCCAGAGATTAAACACAAGAGACGTGAACATGCAAGGTTGAAATATGCAATTTTTTTTATTCACAGAAATGAACAGGTCATGAGGGCAAACTCTACGGCCAAAAAGCTTCAGCAAAATAATGTCTTTCAATTGGGAATTTAAGATTATCAATAACAGCAAAATGCCTTTCCCTTCTAACATTATTGGGGTTACTGGGTCTGAATTATATAGAAACCATTACAGGGATACTTTTAATTGTATGAAAAGTGAATAATTTAATGCAGGTGATGTTTCTAACTGTGTAGGTAGGGTTATTAGACCTGGTGAAGTGTCTTTTGCCATTGAGAAATTGGCAGTGAACAAAGCATGTGGCCTTGACCATGTAACAGCAGAACATCTGAAAAAAGCTAGCCACAGGATCTCAGTGTTACTCGCTTGTTGTACTGGTCTGCTGATGCATGGCATATTGCCTGCCTCTATGTTGTCTGTCGTATTAGTGCCAGCTGTTAAGAACAAAACTGGAAAAATATTCAGCATGGAAAATTACAGACCAATTGCTCTGGCTAGTATACTTTCCAAAGTACTCGAACAACCTTTCTTGGAAAGACTTTAAGAATATGTAATAACCACTGACAATCAATTTGGATTTAAAAACAAACATGGCCCAAATGTATGTATATATGCACTGAAGGAAATTGTTAATAGGTATAAAAGATATAACACCACAACATTTGTGTTTCTGAATACATCTGACGCATTGGACTGACTTCCTAGTGACCAGTGGGGTCCGACAGGGTGTTCTTTTCAATCTGTATATGGATGGTCTCTCCAATCCTCTTGTTTCTGGAAACACTGGAACAAATGCCTGTATGTGTCTTAACAATAATCGAATTATCCTGGATTTGTGGGCTGCTAGGATTGTATTTATATGTTATTTGTTCGTATTTTATTTTATATAGATATGGACCTTTTTTTGTCTGCAAGAGAGTTGAATTGAATAAATGGATTCACTCCAGAAATGTAAGATTGCTTGACCTGTTAGTTTTAGACTACACATCAGTAATGGTGGACATGAACCAATAAAATGGAAACATAAGACATTAAAAGATTAACTGAAGGCTATAGATATTATTATTATTATTATTGTTGACCCCAGTTATAACAAATACAAGATCACAAACTGCCCGCCACCGTCAGAACCAGCTCAACACCATCAGTCTCCGTCTTCCTCCTGCTGTCTCATCAGCCTCTAAGAGAAACGTTCCTGTCTAAAACAAACTGGGTTTGCCTTTAATGAGTTCTAGACCAGTTCAGCCGAACAGCTACAACTTATTTCCAGTCAATCAAGATGGTCGTGTGACTCATAAGAAATTAAAATTTGAAATATCTAACTGTGGCCTCTATCTCTCGGTAAATTTGATGTTTGAAAATTTAAAGACAGATGTAGGCTATACAAATGGTTAGTTAAAGCTCCTTCTTCACCAGCTTCTTCCTCTCTCCGATGGTTGTGTGCAATAGATTTGGGTATTTCTATTCTTGCCACATCACTGATGGTGTGGAACTAGAGGAAATTCCCAAAAGGGAATTGATCTTTTCTGAATGTTCTCTTGGGTCGTTATTAAATATTAAATCAATCATTAACTATGCAGCAGCTCGACTGGTCTTTAACCAACCTAAATTCACTCACACTACTCCGCTCCTCCGCTCCCTTCACTGGTTACCAGTGGCTGCCCGCATCCGTTTCAAAACATTAGTACTTGCGTACCGTGCTGCGAACTGATCGGGTCCAGTCTACATCCAGGACATGGTCAAACATTACACCCCAGCCCGTTCACTCCGCTCTGCTTCGGCCAATCGGCTTGTTGCTCCCTCACTGCGAGCTAAACACTCAACAAAATCACGACTGTTCGCTGTCCTGGCTCCTAAATGGTGGAACGAGCTCCCCAATGACATCAGGACAGCAGAAAGTCTACACATCTTCCGCCGCAAACTAAAAACACACCTCTTCCAACTATACCTTGAATACAATTTTAAACTAACAATTTAGTTGCACTTAAATGGCACTTACTTATAGCACTTTGTAGTTTGGCTTTTTTGAAGAAATTGTACTTTCTTGATTCTTGCTGTTCTGCGTTTGTACCCTCATGGTTGATTGCACTTATTGTAAGTCGCTTTGGATAAAAGCATCAGCTAAATGAAAAATTTAAATGTAAATGTAACTACACCTTTAGTCCTGGTTTACAAGAGAATGTCAAAATGCAGCTATATACTTCTTATACTGGTCTTGTTCTCGAACAACTGAACATGTCCTTCAACAGCAGCTGATTCTATACAAGCTTGCTTCAAATGAATAAATGTATAGCACACCAAACTTTTTTAACAGTGAGACATGAATGTTTTTACAAATATATTATAATAAACAAAACTTTAGACTAAGCGCATAATAAAACACAAATACTGAGTTTGTAAATCAAAACTAATATAAAAGAAAGGTTGGGAGACTTTACAAATACATGATGCTGCAATATCTCATGCCAGGGTCCGACACAACTTGCGGCCCAAGGCAAGTAAAGGTTGATGCAGGGAAAGTTCATAGTGTCCCTACGGTCCAATGAGAGCTCTCTAATCAGCAGACTCCAATCTGCATACTGTTGCTTTCTTGATGATTTTCATGTTTTGCTGTTGTGCATGAAAATTCCAGGAGATCAACAATTCGTTTCTCGTTCTTCGTGTTTTTGAAACATCAATGGATCCACTTGCTTTTATGGACACCAACATAAGGGAAAGCGAAAGAATAAAAACTCAAACTCGAGTAAATCTTACGCAGGGAATAAGTCCATTGTCCAGGCAGGCATCATGTTTGGGGGGTTTATTTTTAAATTTTTTCAGACAAACAAACCAAAAAAGACAATGGTGTCTGCTGTCTCTCTTGCACTAGAAGAAAAAACATGAACCCTTCCCGGTGCCTGGCTGTCTATGCTGCCTAACCATATATAAAATATCACCTGGTGCCAAGTACCTTCAAAACAAAAGCATCAATTACCAAAACTAAAAATGACTAAAACAATAGTGTTTATTGTTATTATTATTAGTCTAAAGGCATAATCTAACTAGCAACATTAAACGAAACTAAAAACTAAATAAACAAATGCTTAACTATTAAACACTAATGAAAACAATAATTAGCTCCAACAGTTACCCTCACTTAATGTTATTATTCAGAAATCTTATTAAGCTTATTAATGGGTTTATATAAATTCTTTTCTCTATCAAAGATAATGTGTTGCCATCTTTTGGGTCTTAAATTACACTTGTTGAGCTCTTAAAAAGCATTAAACTTGACTTTAAAAATGGTCCAAGAACCCTGTATAGCCGAAGCACTAAAATAGTGATTATGAAAAATACAGATATAAATTGATCAGCTGTGTGATGATAATAAAAACAAGGGTCATCCGAAAAGTTGAGCAATTATAGAAATTCCCATCTATACTTTGACCTTGTTGTGTGTTTATTGTTATCTCTGCTGGCCTGTGTGATTGCTTCACATTACCATGTAAGTCAACAAACAACACAAATAGCTCCACATCTGTTGGAATCTACCTAAAACAGTTTCTAACTGGATGCATTAAATGATTTATATATGATAAACTTATCATTATCTCCATGGTGCTTATTACATTTCAGTAATAATTCTCTGTGAAAGAATCAACAAATATTTTCTGACTGTTCCCTGTGTGTGGAAGGCAGACCTTAAATGTATTATAATAGCACCTAATGACTAGATAACAGAAGGTTCCCCTGTTTTTGGTTACCTGCAGTGGTAGAGGAAGTAATCACAGTAAACACTTTACTTCACTAAAACTACAAATAGACAAAATGTGCTCAAGTTACCACATTAACTTATTTACAGCTGGTACCAGTCCAGCCTCCGAACCCAGTGGTCGTCGCCATTTGTGTTTACCGGAGAGTTCCTCAACGCTCGAGAATGAGACCAGTGATAGGCCTGGTCGCATGTCACTCAAAGCTCAGTCAGCCAATCAGAGGAGGGGCTCATAAATAATTAATGAGGCAAGCGAAAATAGCCTGTTCTGTCTTGAGCGCCAGAGAGAGGCAGAAGAGCGGATATGGATATATCATCTTGGGGGTACCAATACCTCAAATTAAATCCCAGAAAGGTGTAAAATATGGGCCCTTTAAATCTTAAATCCACTTAAATCCACATTAAAAGTAAAAGTATTTGTCGAGTGTATCCTATTCCCTGATGCAACAGTCTACCACATCATTATTGCTGAGTCTCGACCTCTTGTGAATTTATTTTAGACGTTTCTTCACCAATGATGCTGCTGCTGCTGGAGGATCAGTTCTTACTGGACCGCTCTAATTGGATCAAAGGACCGATTCCCCTCTTATTACTGATCACATTTAAAATTGTAAAAAACTATGTGAACATGTAAGGAAATATATTGTAAAAATGTAGTGGAGTACAAAGTATAGATATTTGCTGATAAATGTAGAGGAATAAAAATGAAAAGTACCTTGAAATTAATCTACTTAAAGTACAGATGCATGAAAAATGTACTTCAGTACATTAACAAAGCAAATGTTCTTTGGTAACCTGTGCACCATATTTTTTTAAGACAGACATATTTAATGTTAATGTTCTAGTGAAATATCAATTGTGCGTTTTCACCATTAAAACAACACTTTCACACATGATATATGAGTTCAATTTAAGTTTATTGTCAGGGTACGTCCTCAGTTGTTTACAACCACAGTGAAATTGAGAGTTGTAAAATTACAATAGACAAATGGATTAGTAGCTGTTGTGGGAATCCAAATGTGGGGACAGAAAATCCTCCGAACTTCAGGGGATACCTCAGACATAGACACGGCCATTTTCGGGGCAGCAATGACAACATTGCCTGCACGGCATGGGGCCGCTGCCACGCCTCTGCCTGAAGTGAAACGGCATCTGTGTGATACACAAGTGATATGAGAAGGTGTACATCATCGCCATCATTATCAGTCACTGGGCTTATGTTGTCTCCTCATGAGGAGAGAGCATCAGGGTCCTATGTTCTGCAAATGCAGTGAAATTGGCTGATGGTATTTGGTTTAATTCATTCATGTGATTAATCATACCATCCACTGACGTCCACTGGACTCCGCTGGCACCTCTTGCGGATCGCCATTGCCCATTGGATCCTTAAGCACTTGTTCCTGTTAATGATATCTGAGTAACTACATCTTCAAATTCTGACAAACTCTCATTGTGAATAAGCAAAATAAATGATTCAGATCATGCTCTTACTTCAGCGACTGACACAGCACAGCCCTCCTGAATGCAAATAAAGGTGAGCAAGACGGCCACTGCAGCTGCAAAACCGCATGTCTTCATCTTCGGAGATGGTGGATTGGTTGGTTCTTTGGCTGATTCCTTTTTGAGCTGTTCCCCAGTGCGATGGTTGGATGTGAAAGATGTGCACGTATTTATACTCACTTGGTCCATTGTTGTGTCATCATTGGCAGAATGAATAGACTTTGAACCAACTCCATGGGAGTTGATCCAAATGGGACTTTATTGATTGTGGGCCATATTGTCTGTTACACAACCTCAAATCATCCCCAAACTTACACTAGTGAGAAAACACTTTTTAAAACCTGAGTTTTTCCAGCTGTTACTTTACCTCTACATCATTCAACGTCTCAGTGTTTCTGAAATAGAACAACTAAACTGAAGATTTGAACATCTAATGTCGTTGTTTCTACTAATGAAGTAGATCACTGCTACTCTTTCTAACTTTAACTCAAGAGACATCACTTGAGGATATTTATCAGACTCATGTCTGTGATGCAGCTCCCAGTGATGCACTAGTATTCCCACACACCTGTAACGTGCATGCAAAAGAGATAATAAAATCAGATTGTGTCAAATATTTATCGTTGTTACTCATTTATCAATTTTAAATGGAAATGTTTTGATGCAGATCTAAATGCAGTGTTGGATAAAAAAGTGTCATTTTCATTTGAAGTATTATTGTGTTACGTCTACACTGTAAAAAAACAACAAAAAATGATCAAGTTTGGCAGCAAAAGCTTAGTGTTAAATTACATAAAAAACATTTAGTAATCCTACCCTACTTTTGTTTTTACAGATACAAGTGCATACATTCAGCAAACAGGATGTGTGCGATTTTTGAATTCAGAGTTAAAAGTAATTTAACATCCAAGACCATTAAAGGGATAGTTCACCCAAAAAGTGAATATGAATGTCGGGGACACTTGGATGACACCACACGAGCAGTAGGGAGGCATGCTATGTTCTTTTTGTTGTTTTATAACGTCTGAACAAGGACTCGCCATTAACTTCAATTGTATTGGATTTGGTTGCAACTCTGTTTACCCCTGACACTCCAGAAGGGTTTTGTGGACTTAAACACTTGTGGAGTAACCCTTTTTGCAGTGTATACTATGACTCAATTTACTTGATTTATTTTGCTCTTGTGAATTAAAATCCACAATGTGCCAGAAGACTGATGTTGATTGAGACACTGGTGTGGTTCTGTGATGTCTCAGCACAGGATCAAGTCCCTTCCCACTGCAACATATGAAAAACAACCTGTATGGTACTCCCTCCTACAACTTGTGCACTGTTTGTACTGCGCCATCAAAATCATCACACAAACAGGCAAAGAGAGTTTCAAGGTCAGGTCAAGGTTGTTGGAGAGCTGCTTGTATATTTATTAAACGTATTGAATTTATTTAGATGTAATATCACTTTTCAGACTTGAGGTCTTGAGAATATATCCACACTTGTTTTACATATGAACAACATAGCAGGAGATTCTCTGGTCAGACATTCAATTTAATTCAAAAAACTTTATTTGTACCCAAAGGGCAATTCTAACAACAACACAGAAGTCTCTTTCAGTTACTTTCATATATGAGGAATAATTACCAGCAGAGATCACATTTTTTTGTTTACAACACCGGTCAACTAAAGCTCTAGAGTTTCATTGTCTTTGGCAATTTCGTCAGTGTCTTCTACGTGTATGGCTCCCTATTTCTGTGATATTTGTATTCCTCTAATATTAGTGTTTTTTTTGTCTTGGAAATGTCATCAACTCACTCACGGTGACTCATTTGCATAAACTCTTGTTATATTCTCACATGGGCTCATTCGCAGTTGAGTTATTTTACTGGGGGGTTTGCTGGAGGAGTTCAGTGCATGTGTGAGAGCAGCATATGATGACCTTGTGGAGTTCAAGTCAGCGGTTGTAAAATTGAAATGTTGTTAATGCTATAAGCTGTAGGTCTCTGGTCAAGTTTTAAATGTTTCAGTTTTGCTATTGGCAGCAAAGAAAAGAGAGTATCAGCAGAAAACACCATCAGAGAAAATGTGTTGGCTATTGCCACTGACCAACCAGGCCTTTATTTTCCTTCATTGTTCTTCTCCCGCCTTCCTTACGTCTGCACTCATAGCAGTTGGTACCACAGTCAGGAGCAGTGAGACGCTGTGGCACAATACTGGGAACTCAGCCAAGGCATGTGTAACACAGGAAGAAAATCCAAGGGGAGACCATTGTAACGAGTCCAATAAATGTTTTCACTTGGATGTATTAGAAACAAAGCGGGGCTTATTACAGCGCGCATGGGATTTATTGTGAGAGCGTGTAAGCGGATGATGTCTTCTGCACCGAGTCAAAGGCCACTGCTTTTCTGTGGCAATGAAACAATTTAACAGGAGCTGTTGCACCAAGGAAACCTGGCTTCTGCTGCTTTGGATGTAAGAAAAATGTTAAACTGCCTCCCTGTCTCCTCATGTGAGGATGTAATAAATGCATGAGTGGATTTTGCTTTAATTTAACTTGCTTTTATCTTTTTCTAACAACTGTGATAAAAGATATATATGTATATATATATATATATATATATATATATATATATATGACAGATGCCACTGCAAAGACATGCTGGTTTTGTGTGTTTCAATTATCTGATAAGTAACATGGACGCTTATAACTTCCATGAAACCCACAACATAACACTGATGCTTGCGAGAAACGGAAGCCTTTAAAAATAAATAGAATTACAGAGCTGTGTTTAATACAGAGCGCCGTGCGCTGCCGTGCTCATTACTGAACAGGCGGTGGACTATAGGTAGGTTGGTCAGGTCACTTGTAACATCGTTTTTCAACCTCAACCTTCATAGACACCGACCTACGCAGACTCACAGTTCTGACGGCGCAGCTTTGATGGGCTGGGGCCAGCACTCAGGGGCCTTCGGGCTGGTGCGATAGATGTGGCTTTGGAGCGGGTGTCAGGGGGAGGCTAGAGGGGGCAGCGAGGGGGTTAGGCACATCCACCACTGGGTGTCGGCCAGCCCAAATTGCTGCCACATGAATGACTTGTGTTTAGGGAAATAGAGGGATAGAGATGTAAAGGCTGGTTTCCTAGTAATCCGGATAGGCAGCAGCACTACCGGTAAACAGAGAGTAAAAACAAGTATGTGAAGTAAAGCGACTGGGTGTGCAGTAAAGCATCGATGAGTGATGTGAGAGGCCACGTGCACTGTGGTCACCATGCGGTAAAGCCTACAAAGAATCCAGTCCATTGGCTTCTAATTTGCTGTGTCCTGTATTTGCTAATTAAGCCACAAGATATCCAGTGAGACTCAGCTATTTCTTTCATTCATTTTCTTTTTCTTGCTGTGCTTCCTGGGAGGTGATACATTTAGCTGTCTCGTGTGGCTCCGCAGGGTGGTTGTTATTATGAGGTGATGGAGCTGTCTGTTGCGGCCTGCTCGGTCACAGCCTGTCACGCCTGTAAAAATGTTTGTGAAGTGAAAAACCCAGAAAACTGTGGTCCCGTGCCAAAAAAAGGGTCTTTGCTCGCTCTCTGTGCGTAATGACAGAGCTAGAGCAGCACAGAGGTTGCACTCAGCGACGGTCCCGCACTCGTCGGCCCAACCGTGAAGCCGCTCGGCCTCTGAGCGGTAAACAAGCTTCTCTTTCCTCTAGCAGCGAGGTACACATCTGTTCGGGTGGAAGGAACTTATTTGTGCATTACCCATCTTCTGTCCAGATCTCATTAAACATACCGAGACTGCAATTAGCATGGAATCGTAATTTGCCTGGAAAGTTAATTAATCCACATAAGTTTCAAGGCAGGCTCGTAAAGACCTTCACTCGTATGGCTGTAATACCTTACTGGAGACATTTGCAATGGAAATGCTTAGTCTTCCAGCCACCCAGGAGCATTTAGTAAGCAAAATGGCCTTTTCAACACCGCATCTTGTCCCCTTTTCAAATTCTTAACGCCCACCACTTATTCCAAGCAGGCGGTCGAAATGAGGCACACTGGAAATCGCTCCTGTTTTATCCATGTCGCTTTACACCCAGCTTTTATAACGTAACGTGGCAAGCATTACACGATGAGGGACTAATGATATATTTTCTCAGCTGGAACGTGGGAATTGCACCGCGGACCCAAAACAGTGTCGAGTCTCAGTAAATTAGTGTGTGCCGCTAAGTGAAAAGTGAACAGTTTGCCAGGGCTGCGCTGGCTCGGGACCCGCAGGGAACCCGCTATACCTCGCAGAGGGAGGGAGAGCCACAAGAGATATTGAACCTATGGGGGAAAGGAAGCCCACTGTCAGCGAGAAGTCAGCGCGCGTCTCCGAAAACCCAGACTTCACCCTCTGACAGCTCGGAAATATCCATTTTAATAAGGGGGAAAAGTGGATTTGGCCAGACAGCTCCGTTCCTCCCATGGAAACTCATCTGTCCTGGCGTGAGGCGACACCCTCCGCGACTTTTAACCAAAGGGTTGAGCACAGTAGACTTTCTACAAACCAGTAGGCCCCACAGAATGGATGTGGTCCTCTGGTTTCTTTAAAAACAAATTCCCTTCAAATCCACTTTGTGTGAACTCCTCTGAGTGCTGCAGGTTGTCTCAGTGAGTGAGCTGCAATGAGCATATTTTACTCTTATCTATTATTTTTGCTTTGTTTAATCATCCTTCAAAGGGACTTTAAATATTGAAGGTCACAGCATCAAGTCCAGAAACAGAAGACAGCAGGGCGTCACATCAAATTCAGAAATGTGGGGAGAAGGTTCAGGAGTTTTAAGCCCAAGAATCCCTTGCAAGACCACCAGGTCTGTCACGTTTGAGCCGCTCAGGTATTTTGGGGGGTTTGTCAGAAATGTAAGCCAACCCTGTTTGTCCTGTATTACAAAGACATCATCTGGTCAAAAGCAGAGGTGGGACTGGTTTGCTGTAATTAAGTCGATTTTTCAGGTGTCTGTAGAGTATCTATTTTTCTGAGGACTTTTAACTTTTACTCGCCACAATTTGATGAAAATGAAGGATCAGCCAACATCCCTGATAACGACGACGAAGCAGAGCAACAAAACATTCCCCATCCCCAAACATACCACATGGGAGTACTTCATCTACTACATTGTACACATTTCATTTACTATTTTTACGCTCACAAATCTTTTCATGCCTTAGCCGCTGTTTTTAGATTATTTATTTTTATTTTATTTGAAGTAAAAGTGGTTTAAGTCTCACTCAGTTTGAGTCTCACTTTGCTTTACGCACATACAGCCGGTAGAAATGACCTTCAGTTACTTTGTACTTTTTTACTTTGAGTACATTTTTGAGCTTGTACTTTTATACTTTAACTTAGGTAAAGAGGTTGAATCACACAAGTAACTGTACTTCCACTAGACTAAATATACACACTAATGTGTGTATATTTCTCACCTCTGGTCAAAACGCAAACATAAATCCAGAGATATAAAAATAGAAGTATTATTAGTGTCTAAATGACATGAAAGAATGCTTTTAATACTTTAAACAGAGATGTTTGTCAGGAATAATGACCTCTTTGATGGTCGCTTAATCTGTTTCTTCCAAGGATTCATTCAATTAGGAACTATAGAAAAAAAACTCTCACAAAGGCTTGAGCTCCACATTGGTGGTGAACTCAATTTTTAAATGTTTGAGAGAACCACATTACCTTTTTTTATGATTTTGATTATAATGGGGTCTTATTTAAAACACATGGATGTAGTAATATTCAGCAGCTGCGCAGCTCTGCCTCTGGGGCATTCTTTGTTCAGCTACGAGGAATGGGGGGGGGGGGGGGGGGAGAAAAAAAAGGGAAAAGGAAAAGAAAAACTTCCACATGCTAACATTTACACAGTGATTTCTTTTAATTGCACTCTACTTTTTAATTTGCCCTGGACTAATGCTTTTAAAAGTAGGACTGGCGGTATTTTATTGAAGTCATGCCTTGTGCCGGACCTAGTTTTCCTGATTGCCTGGGCCTTGCAGCTCTGGTTCTTTCCTACCTGACAACCTGCGTTATTCCTTTCATTCACTATGTCAAACATGCCACACAGAATTTGGACTTGGAAAGGTGAAGGGAACACACTGACTGGGCGAGCTTCCTCCAGGTCCCCTCTTCAAAGGAGGACGATAAATTAGGGTTCCATGTAGCGGGCGAGCGACAAAGTCGGAAAGAATCATGTTTAAATGTGCGGCTGGACTGGAAACGCTGATGGCCTAATAGATAAATGTTGCCTTTTAAAAGGGAAAGGGAGGAATGTTAAACAGATCCTAATCTAAGCAGCCAGAGGGCAGGCGTAATATTTAGTTAAACACTTCCAGTCATAATAAAGCATCTATCAAAGCAGTCCCCTCGTACTGCAGAGGGAGGATACATCTCATTAGGACACATATCAAACTCGTCAGCCACCCAGCTCTCCATCAAACATCTCTTAGTTTAATGTCCTTATAGAACAACCTGTGACTTCTTTTTTCTCCACTGATTCTCCAAAACACCTTTACCCTGATGAGACAAGCAACAGGGAATTTTCCCTTCTCGATATTTATGATTATTAGCCGCCGGTTGCTTTAGCTTTATAGCTCTTCTGTCTGGCTGCTTGTATTACTGCAGCCACTTCCAGGGTGTGAGGAGGAGAGACCGGGAGAGCTCGGATCGGCAGGAAATCAAACCTGCGTCTGGACTGCATGTGTCCCCCAAAGAAACATCCAGGACCAAACTGAGCTTCAGCAACTGCAGTGAAATAGATGAACAATTACTGTTTAGCTAAGAATTAGACCTGACCCTTCCATGACCCCTGAAGCTTCAGGTTACATTTGCCTCTCAGCCACAATACAGACGTTTTTTTGATCACAAAGATTTTTACGTGTGAGGCTTCATATCTGTATCTGTGTGTCGTGTAGTGGTGCCTGGAGAAGTGGGTAAACTCTTAATTTTGTATTTTTTTTTAAAGCAGCCCATCCAGCAAGGGATAAATGTTGTGTGTTATAAACAGTGACATGTAAGACTATTCTTGCATATTTAGCTCACCCCAAAATGTCCCAATAGTATTTGCACATTGTCACTGAATTTCTGATGCAAATTTTGCATCAATACTCGCAGACAAACTTTAAGGTGACGCAACTTCATGATAAGTCAATTATTCCTTAGCTGTACAACTGTATACCTGCGTGTACCCTGCACTCTACCACCATGTACATATAAAACAGAGCATTTGTAAATGATGATGTCACAGTTTACTTGGCGCATGCCCACTGTTGATTTGCGTAATATGCATGCACCACAAACAATAACAATGGTGGCTTCATAGTGGTTTCCCGTTGTTTGGTTAACACTGTTAGGTCTAATTACAAGTTTGAGTTATATTTAGCACCACTGCTCCACATTACCAGCATTAAGACTCGCCCTGTATTATTTGGACCACAGATCTTCTCTGGTGGAGGGAGATCTGTACAGAATTCTTTTTTGAAAACTGGGAAGAAAATATCTGTTCAATAAAATATCCACAGTGGTTAAGACAAGGCCGGACAAAAACAAATCATACTTAATAATTTCCTGTTATTTAATGTCCACTGCCCTTTGCCACAACAGTAATGATAAACTCATCAACACTGATACCGAGTGAATGCAGCTACCATGAGGACATTGACATTAAATCCTCAGCTACTGATAATACACATGTTATGTATTTTTGGGCCAATCACACTACTTTTAATTTCAATATATTTAGTTTGACTTCTTTCAGGCCAAAAAATACCTGCAGGCGGGTATGACAGTAGCTGATGCAACGCAGAAGTGGAAGCACACCAGTCCAGAGTGACTGGTTTAACACAAGTTTGAGTGTATGACTTGGCAGAGTGAGTCTCTCCGTCTGCAGTGCACATTGTCACTATCTGCTCCAGCATTAATCCACAAGGGCTGTGGATTCTGTTTCACCTCGAAACTGTAAGTCACTAAATCATATTTCATCTCTCTCAAACTTTCATCCCATGTGGAGAAAGCAGGAAAAGGTCCACATATCTTTAATATAGCCATAGCTAATATAATATAATTTTCTATGCTGTCATTAAGTGCATTTCCATCCACCAGTTTTTATGCACATTTTCTGTTTGAAATATATGTTTATATGTTTGGCTGAGGCGGAGAAGAGGGATCCAGAAGAGCGAAATGCAACAAAGTACAAAGGGAACAGACTGAGTGTGTTAATTATGATGTGCATAGAACATGTGGCCCCTGGCAAATAAAAAGTGTAGCAGATGAAGACGTCAGGTCCAATGAGGAGAATAGGGCTGGGCGATACGGCCAAAAACGTTCTCAAAATAAAAATGCTCATATCAGTGAATATTGATAATTATAACAATAAATGTCAAATTATTTATTTTATATTATTTATAATGCATGTGGATGAAAACTTTTCTTATATTACTATTTCAATTGCTCTTAATCCATATATTTTCATTGATGTTAGTCTGATGTTTAGTGGTGGGATGCAACAGATTACTCAGTTATTTACTCTACTTAAGCACATTTTTTATGTATCTGTACTTTGCTTGAGAAGATTTTTTGGGATGATTGTATACGTATCAGGATCAGTATTTTCTACTCCAATACATTTTTACAAAGAATTGTACATATTCAAAATTAGTTTATTAATCAATAACGATAGGGAATTGATCCAATGATCCAATCAGCCTGGGCAGGTATAATAAATAAATGCAGAGATATGTAGAATGCTAATATATGAACAGGGGACATTGTTAGCAATTTGTAGTAAATTTCATGGTACATGGTACATGTGTCTGATCTCAATACATGTATATGCAATAAAGTGGCCATTCAGCCGTGACTTATGTTCTCTCCAAGTGCTCTTCTAGTTGTATATGAATTATTCAGCTTCATATCAGCCTCACAACTATCATTATGGTACATATCAGCCATTGTAAATGAGCACTATATGCCTGTTGATGTATTGTTGATATCCTTCATCATGGCGCCACAGCATTAAAAGCAAATGGGATGGGTGATAAACACTGCAGGATGGATGCTGTTGTTTTTCTGATGAGGCAGCCGCTCAGAATAAACACCAACGCTTCATTAGAGGGGTAAATGGCAAAGTGAGTGTTTATGATCCCAATTACCACCTTTGCTTTAGTGCCTTGCTTTAATCATACCCATATCCTTCTGTCTCAGTCAACACAAGAGAGCCTCCCATTACAACAGCTCACACACACACACACACACACACATACACACACACACACACACACACACACACACACACACACACACACACAAATAAAACTAGAGCTAGACATTAGCAGTTCATTTGTTGCGACTGCCATGTAAAGTAGAAAGGAAAACAACTTTGTTTCATAAGCTTTGTTTTTCTGAATTCTCGCCATCAAACATTTTTTGTTTTAATATGACACACATTTATTTGCCGACTGTAAATAACATTAATCTCATCGTGACTCCCGACCTCCACATGCTGCATCCTTCATAAACTGTAATAGTTTTAAAGGACTTTCCTTTTAAGGCCTGGACTGGCTCATACAGTCAAATAACCTGTGGCACAAAACCTTTCACCATGATGATCATCATTATAGTTAATCACCATTCATTTCCAGTTTCACAAGAGCCCACAAGATCAAACATGAAGTATTTTGAGCATTTTCCTATGGCATGGTCTGGAACAACAGTTTGCAGTAATTGAAACAATGTGCAGTGTATCGACCCTCACAGTTACTGAACCATCACCGCAGTTTGCAGATATCATGATAATAATGTGAGCGTTGTTTTCTCTTTGTTGCTGCCACAATGGCAGGCACCGCCGCTCGGTCAGCTGTACGGTAATCCAGCAACACCATCTTGTGGACGTAACAGGTAAACTCAAGCACCAGCCACTGGAAATCATGCAGGGTCAAACCCAACACAGTGGAACCTGTGGTAAACAACAGTGTTTCCTCTGCAAGCCTCAGAAATTAATCAGCAAGCAGCTACAGTCTTCAGCGAAACGTTGGCTGCAGTCTGACTTTGAGGTTACATCAAAACTGACATGAAGACGTCAGGGAACCTAAGAACACTTGCTCAGGCACAACAAGAGCAGGGCTGCCCCAGTCACTTGAAACCTCCACAATACGTTATCCAAGGACGTTCCCTTTTATTATGGCCAACATTTGATTTGTGGTCTTTGTCTCGGAGACAGCGTTTCCTGGATTTGACACATCCTTTTTTTTTTGTTTTAGCATGTTTCTCATTTCATTGGCGTTTCCTTTTCATGTTGTGCACGCCAGCCAATGAGGGCTGCACTGCTGTATGGTGAGATGCGACAGTTCAAACACACTGTGGTTCATTAAAGACATCCTGTTGGCTTCGTGAGGGAAAAAGATCCTGAACCAGCCTGCTGCTGCTCCGGTCTGCCCTCTAAACCCACACGGGCCAGACCACATCAGCACTGAAGCTGGAAATCACAGGATGACCGTGGTCAACCATACACACAATACCATTTCCATTTGTCTTTTTTTTGCAGTGTTCAATAACTGGTACAGTATTGAGTGTTGCTCCGAGATGCCAGTAAGCAGTGCAGATGGCGCCCTGTGATGTTTAATGTCACGTTTGTAGTGGCAGGACTGTCACAGCAGCCTCAAGTGCTGATGAATTAAACCCTTAACTTCAGCGTAGTTCACACAATGCTGTATTTTCATTTAACGAGACAGACTCTGTTCAAAGAGAATGTAATAAGAGGGGACAACCACTGGCTGTAACTAATGGCATTCAGACCGAGCAAACATGCATCTCCAGCTTAAGGAGGAGAGTTTTGGGTTTGAGTAAGTCATGTTGTAATGAGCCGAAGGAGTCGCCACCTCAGTTGACTCATGGGAAGAAAGTTGATTCTGAGGTTGGAAAGGTTCAGACAGGAAACACAAAGAGGGAGAGAATGATCAACAGCCTCTGCTGACCTCATTGTTGACAGTTAACTAATTTCCTTTGGGGAAAAAGTGGTCACAGTTGTTTGGAGAACAAACGTGTGCTTGTTCATGTCATCAATTGTTTTGTTTTTCACAAATGTACATGTATAGTATCCAATGCAATTCAATTCGACCATATACACCTGTAGGGGCACTCGGAGAGCACATATCTCTGCCCAGGCGGATTCTTCAACATATTGCGTATTGAGATCAGATACTACCATGTACACTGAAATGAACAGATGCTAAATATCCATTCTCTGATACAGCAGAAGGGAATATTTGTTACTGTACAGTAATTGAATAAAGTTCACCCCCCAAAATAATTATTTTGCATCACAAAATCATATCTTTTATCCACATCCACACCAAAATTCACCTGTTCATAGATAGTAGCACTCTACAGATGCTTTATTACTTATGTGAAGATGTTTTCATTATTTCTTGAGAAATTCACAATCGCACAATGGTAAAGAAAGAGAAAATAATTCCTGGATCCGTCCCCTGATCCAGTTCCACACCAAAATATAATTGGTTCTTCCATGACCCATACCACATCCTTTTCCATCCATGGAAATCTGTTCAGTTGATTTTTTTTTGCGTAATCTTACTTACAACCAAGCAGACATCTAAACCAACAAACCAATAGGGGTGAAGATATAACCTCCTTGGCCAAGGTAATGACATGACTATGGCCCCTTCACACCTGGTTTTAACATGTGGTTTTTGTGCTCTGATCACAACGGGACAGGTCTGAGACAGGTCTACATGCGTCTCGTGATAGGATCTCACCCCCCCCCCACACACTCTTTACAAACAAACACATGTCATTTCTGTTCACAAAGACCAAGTTATGTTGTTTTTACACTGTCTGAGTACACAAGTGTGTCCAATGGTGTGTGTGTGCATGCGTGTGTGTGTGTGTCTGTGTGAGCGAGCGAGCGAGCGAAAGAGAGGTAGAGAGACAAGTCAGGAGAGTCTGAATGAATCGTGCACTTTTTTTCACACTGTTAAAAGTGTTAAAACTCTATCCGATCTGAATCACACATGTACTTAGAGCTGTCCACTTGAGATCAGATCACAAAAACCACATGTTAGTACCATGTGTGTACAGGGTCTATATATTCCACAGTCAGGTGTTTGTTTCATGATATCCACCTGTGTATTATATCTATTACAAGATAAGATGTTAAGTGGCACATGTCTCAACCTCGTTGTGTTTACATCAAATGAACAAGACCTTTTGGATAAGTTCGTGGACCATGGATAATTCTGACAATTCACATAAATAAAGTTATAACATTTAAAGCAATGGATTTTTACTGCCTGTTTGGTTAGCGAAACAATTATGGCCTTGTAAATTTCAAATGGTTAGCAAACAGTCAGTGTTTCATCAGTGTTTGTCATCCAGCAGATACAGAGCAGCATCCATTTGGAGTTGCATTTATGGCCACTGGTCAAACATAGCTCTTGTTCAGATTGTGCTTCAGCAGCTTAACTCTGTTCACCCACCAGGGGTTTACTTTGTCAGTGTTTGGTGCTGGACAGGTGGTGTACTGTGTTTCACAGGAGTTTGATCAGACAAATGAGATGAAGATTGAAGTTGTGTCCCAAAAACAGTTTGCTGAAAGACACCCACACAGTCCTTTGATTTGAAGAGATTTGAAGAAAGTATTTAACTGAGATATTATTTGACCTGATGCTAATATTGATAAAAAATCTTGATCAGAGCATCTCTTACAGCCGTGGCGTTTTACTCTGTGTTACTGTTGTGTTCTGACTTTTTTGGGGGGCTGTTGCTCAGGGAGGAGAATAAAATTGTAAAAAATTGCCCCTTCTCCCAGAGAAAGTGCTGCACATAGATGCACTGCATGAATGTGTGTGTGAATGGGCAAATGGCACAAAACTGTACTGTAAAGCACTTTGAGTGGTCATCTAGACTAGAAAAGTGCTATATAAATACAGACCATTTAACATTTGTGTCCTTGTGTTAATAAATCCCATGGATTTGGTTTGTGTGGTTGATTTGGGTCAGTGGTGGAGTGCTGTACACTGCCCGGGGAGCAGGGCGGAACAACAGCTTTAAGGTTTGGTTGCAAAATCTTTGAAACTAACTGAAGTCTATGTGACATTTTGGCCTGAAAACTACTTAGTTGCCTTATACAATGTTTAACATGGATTTGGACACATTCAAAGTCAGCACTTTAACCTCATACTTATTTTCATTTCAAATCCAATGTGCTTGTTTCAGAGAAGCCAAACGAATGCACAACTTTAAAAAGATTCGGTGTTTTCATTTGTTTTCTTTGGGTTTTTCTTGACTGTATAACTTCTACATTGAGGAGCACATGCTGCCTCTTTTCTTCTCTCTCCTTAAATTCAGCGTGCCTCAGTGTCCACACACTTACAGACTGCACTGTAAGCGCTCTGTGAGGCTTTCCACCATCAGTGAATTTGGAGTAATTTGAAACATCAGCATAATTACCATAAACACACCACACTGTACTTAGCAGAAAAGCTGTTTAATGGGAAAACTGGAATCTGTTTCCAGCACAAATAGCGTCAGAGCGTTTGTATCCGAGCTGATGACCTCACATACACAACTGTTAAAACACAGCACTAACAATACATTACCTGTAAATGCTGTGTCTGAGTAAATACTATAAGCACTTTAGGCAAGGGTGCAGTGTAACAACTTGAATGAGTTTGTGCTCATGCATGCATGCATGTGTGTGTGTGCGTGCGTGCGTGCGTGTGTGCGTGCGTGCGTGTGTGTGTGTGTGTGTGTGTGTGTGTGTGTGTGTGTGTAGTGCAATACAGTAGCTGTGTACCCAGGGCTCTCATCCAAACAGCTGGTACCCATCTGTTTCTTCTTCTCCTCCTGCGGCCTGTGGCTCAGGGAGCGAGGTGCACTGGCATGCGGCGTCTGGGTCTGAACCAATGGTGGGGAGGTATGTGCTGCAGGAGTGTGCGTGTGTATATGAATGTGGTTTATGATGAACGAGTGCTCCTGTGTGTATATGTGGTTTCGCACTGGACCGTGTGTGTGTGTGTGTGTGTGTGTGTGTGTGTGTGTGTGTGTGTGTGTTTGTATTTGTGTGTGTGAGAGAGAGAGAGAGAGAGAGAGAGAGAGAGAGAGAGAGAGAGAGAGAGAGAGAGAGAGAGAGAGGGTGGACTCCTCAGTACAGCTCATACGTGTAAATTGTGCATGTCCGTGTGTGCATCTGACCGCCGCTGCATCCTGCATGCTTGGTGTGTGTGTGTGTGTGTGTGTGTGTGTGTGTGTGTGTGTGTGTGTGTGTGTGTGTGTGTGTGTGTGTGTGTGTGTGTGTGTGTGTGTGTTTGGTGGTTAGCAATAATCACATTATATATCCACCCTAATATCACTGATACACAGTCATAGGTTACAGCAAACATCTCAAAGGGCCCTGATTCCCCTTTTATTGCCACTCTTCTCCAGAAGTGACTCATTGCGGAGGAGAGCACAGTTTTTCCATTTACTGTTTATGTAAATCATATAGGCCGAACATAATGTTTGCCATCGCCGTCCAGATTGTTGTCATTACTTTATGGCTTTATTGGCATGATCACTACCTGAAAATATGTGCCTTCCTTCACACAAAGACATCCACAATTTAGAGTCTTACGATGCTTTAAACAGAAAAAGGCTGGCGGTGGCTGAGGTGGTATTTCCGCTGGGTGAGGAAGTCGATGGCTGGAGAATGTTGAGTGCTCGGGGATTACGATAATCTTTATTGATGTGGCGAATGTTATGTCTGAGGCTTTGCGGATAAAACTAAGTTTCTTCCAATTGGTTGAATAAGACTGTTGTCTGGAGGAGCTGGTCAAATAATCCATGACTTCCCTTGAGCTCAATCCCACTTTTAACAGAATTTGAGGAAGTGTTTGTTTTAGCTCCACTGGAGGGCAGTGTTGGACTTGGTTTATCTTGTGGCTGTTGCAGGTGAATGTGTGTTTCAGTGAGTGTGTGTCAATGGAAATAAAAACAAAGTCAGTACGACTGATGCTGCCTCTCTTCCCTCTCGCCTGCTCAGGATGTCCCCAAATGACGCATTAACCTTGAATAGGTTATGGGGGTCAGGTCTGCTCATTTGGGGGGGGGGACTCCTGTGGCCTGACTGCAGTTTACAACTTTCCCATCATTCCTTGTTCAGCACTAAATTATATGGCGATTCAGCACTCTGTGAGCTGGTACCAAGGGACACCTGTCCACTGAGCTATTTTAGGGTTTGTCTTTTGGAAAGACTGACCAGCAGTCTAGTGGAGATGAACACAGAGTAAATGGTGAGGAGGTGTGTATATGTACAAACCAGAAGAAGTTCAGGCCAGTGTTGGACTTAAAATATTGAAAATGGATACTCTAGTCTGGATAATAATAATAATAATAATGAGCACTTCAGTCTGGGGATGTCAATTTTGGCCATTAAATCTTATGTTCGGCCAACGCCAAGTCGTTGCAGGACTTCTTGATGCACAGCCACAAACACTACATTACAAGAGAAAGACATTTGGTTCTGTTGTTTTTACAGCGAGAGCTGAGCACAGAATACAGATCAGGAGGTCTAACATGTAGTGAGGGGAACCCAGACAGGGGAGTGAGAAATATTCATGGGTAAAAGAGAGACTTTAAGATCAATGCCAGAGGTTGATCCATGTGTCTACCACTTCAGATGTGTGTTCACTTAAATTTCATCAATACATAACAGAGGCATTGGGCACAAATGTGTTGCATTTAAAGATGAACTGAATCTTTTTTGGAAGAATTACTCCAGTAGTTATGATCAAATTTAATACAAATGTCTAAGAGGATCAATGAAATGATGACGCTTTGTATCCATAAGGTCAAAGGTTAACACTACTGACATAGAAATTACAAGTTAGTACAAGCAGAAGAAACGTTAGCACAAGCATTAAGAGCATAAAAAGCAAAAGGTATTTTTGGCATATAATATAATATGCATAATTTCAAACACAGTTGCTTCTCACACTATTTGGAAGAAAGCAAAAAACTAATACTAGATAGAATAATAACAAAACAAATAAATGAAATTGGTTACACTGGGTTTATGAAGGACAGAGATTATCCCAACACTGAGATCACACTTAAAACTTCACTCATAACCATACTTTTTCCTCATTTTATATTCTGATTACTTTTTCTACCCAGTGTGTTAATTTATTCAAGCGTAACTGTGTTTACTGAATGTGACTTTAGAAACTCGCACTTTCTCTGTGAACACAGCTGAGAGTAATGTGACTCATGTAGCATGTTAGCATGTTATTTAATTCCTCTCTGTGGTAACAGGAGCAACGTGTTTGCTGTTCAATGTGTTATCGCTCACCACAGGTTCATGAAGTAGTTCATAATCTATAAAGTACAGATGAAAGGGAAGTGGATCTTCAAATAAAAATTATTTCAATCAATGCTTATTATTACATCAGTTCTGACAAAAGTGTGTTATTATTTCTTTTAAAAAGACACATTCCATCGACTGATGAATCCTAAAATTTGGCCATGATGGCTGCTGTAATTCAACACTGAGGGTCAGCTTGCTACATTTCTACTAATACAAGCAGACAGCAGATAACTATAGGGGCAGGCACTGCATCAGGACAGAGCGTTTTTCATTAATAACAACTGCTGCTCTGGCATCACACCAATTGCAGCTTGTCAAGAAGGGATAGCCCATTTGTGTAACAGTGCAAACAGCTCGGGTGCTTTCTAACTGCAGCTGATTTCCTTAGTGATGTGAAACGTCAATATCATCTTTTGAAATAGGCTGGAAACATCTTGGAAACATCACTTGGGCAAATTTATCAAGAAGCTGTGTTTAATGTGTCTGCCAATCACCTCAACTCCACCCACCATCACAACCATTTGTCTTCCACATGTATCAGTTGTGATGATTCTGTGTTTATTTTGGTTTTGTTGTATTCTGTGTTCTCTCGCCCCCTCCCCTTTCTGTTCTTCCCCTGCAGGTCATGTGTGTGTGGCAGGGGGTGTGGCTGGTTTCTCCTCTGCAGCAGACAAGGCACACCTGCTCTCACTCATTCATCAACCTCCCCATAAAAGCCTGGTCTTGACTCCACTACTCTGCCAGATAATTCCGTCTAGTTCGGTAGTGCGGCTCCTTATTATCTCTCGGTGTTCTTGGTTTGTTTAGTTTGGTTTGTGTTTTCCCTCCGTTTTGCCCAGGTCTCCTGTGTGCCTTGCTGCTCGCCGGCGTTTGTTTTCAGTGCAGTGTTTTTCCCTTCCTGGTGCTCAGCATTCATGCCACCCCCTTGGAGTGTTCCAGCCAGCCAGCTCCCTGCCTCCACAGCCTGCTCTTCTCTGCCTTGTTGAGCAATAAACTCTGCTCCTTTATTCCAATCTGGTATTTCAGTCTCTGCTTTGGGGTCCAAACTAAAATCAGTGCCTTAACATCAGTTCTGTTTCTATAGAATGATTTCTCCCTGTCCTCACCTGGTGCCACTGAAGGTCCTGGAGGCTGTGCCCTCTCTAGGTCACTGCAGGACGCCGAACACATCGGTCTGTGAGGAACGAGTGAGACAATTGTCACTGAGAAGATAATTGAGTTCTCCTTGACAAGCAGAGGTGAGCGGGTGCACAGACATTGTGTCCTGAGAGCAGGGATCCTTGAACAAGCCGGACTGTACATGAGAGTCAGCCGGGACACAGATCACCTCTGTCGATGGAAACAGAGATCACCATGGAAACGATGGACAAATAAAGTCATAGTTAAATTAAAGTGCTCTTGCTTTGTGTAGTGTATCCCTTTTTATTATTTTTTTTATTATTTTTAAGGTGAATTCTGGATTCAAGCATGGTCAGTAAGTTAGTAGGTTAGCACATATTGGTAAAGAAATGCCAAACATTACCTGACAGGGTGCTTCCAGGGGCAGGGCAAGGTGCTGCAATCTGATTGGCCCCTGGAGTGCCCCTGTCCTGTCACCAGTCTTCTGTTAAATGAACTAGTCACTTACTAACAGTACTAACTAATAAATATGACTGTGTTAAGGTTTTTTTGGAAGTACATTATGGGCTTGAACAAGAAACAGTTTTCAAAATATGTTCTGTGATAGAGCTAGTACAGTAAACAAGGAATGAATTACACGTCCACCTTACTGAAAGAGGAATTGTGCATCAATGTTGGACTTATAATTGGCCCCTCTCAGTAAATCGTTGCCCTTTTATGGCCCCAACATCCTATAGATCCACTCCTAGATCCATCACGTCACTTCCGCCACGAGCAATATGACAAAATCCCTGATGGTTGACCCATTTTATTGTCTCACAGAAATTCATATTCATATTCAGTGTTTTTAAAAAGAGCTAGCTCAAGGTTCAGTTCATGAAGCTTCAAATGAACTAGTTCACGTTCATGGTTCACAATTTAGAACTTAGAATTTTGAACAAAGTTTAATAAAGTTGTCAATGTGGACATGCTATACCTCTTTAGAACGGGTTGAAGCTCGGCTTAATACCGATAACCATTTTCACCTAAACCAAACAATTCAAAACACACAAACTGCACGTGTCCTCAAATCCAGTACCGATCATGCTACAACCCAGAGTCCACAGATTCCAACAGTATCCTTCTTACCTTTCTATGATCACAATCCCTGAACCAGCAGCTGAACAAGTGCAAAAAATTGTATTCACATCAAAGAGCGACAAAAAGTTTGCTTTAACCTTAACTTTTGTTTTAGTCCATAACTTATGTAAAACTGCGAATCCAATGTCTCTGTCACTTTTAAACAACTATTGTTCTTCTTCTCTCGGTTTACTGGCGGTCCCTTATAAACCCTCTCTAACTCTGCTCTGCTTCACTTTATTAGAATATGGCACGGATCATGTTAAGATGTTGTGCTATGGATCGCAAGAGGTTCTGGGCTACAGCTGATGATTTCACTGGGGATATTCACTCTAAATGTGTAATATTTTGTGAGGATGGAAATTAAGTCTTATTTTATGGTGGCATCAAACATGAGTGAGACAGTCAGTTCTGCGAAAGTGAACAATGGTCAAGTTCACGGTCAGCAAACTTCGATGAGGGGCGCTCTTTTGGCACGTTCATGCACAACACTGCTCATATTGAACATTGATCTCGTGTTGAAACAATGCAGGTCTGCAGTAACAGATAATATCATGTTTAAGGTTTAACCTTGTGTTCGAAGTTGCTGTTTATAAAGTCGATTTTTATTATTTGAATCTGTATCATTATGGTAATGTAGGAATATCAAACAGTTGTTCCACTCACTGTGCGGATGTATTACACGACCGAGCTCTGCACTGCTCTCGATTGTGTCTAGACCTTTCTGTGCTTTTTCCATTAGGGCAAATTAATGAGCCTTTTACTATACGTGCGCAAAGGACATCTGGTGATTACAGCATTCACTGTCTCCTTCCATTCAACAGAAACAACACAGAAAACGTTTTTTAAAGTTTCCATGCTCTTTATCTCCAGGCATCTTTTAATATTTGAAAAACTAGGATGGAGATGTGAAATTGATTTTGCTGATCTTCTGGAAATTCTTTTAACATTTACATTTGATATGGATGAAAACAAATTCCAACTGCTCCTAACATAGTAGTTTGAATAAGGTCTAAAGCAACTGTTGGATAAAAGTGGTGCCAAGCGCAATGCTGGTATCGACCTGATGTCATTTTCATATCTGGTGCCCACTTTGTTTAAAAGGCAAATACACTTGAACCCATTTTCATTCATGTGTTGGACTTAAAATGAAGTTTAGTCAGGTGCATTTTTGGCCTATTGCTATCTCGAGGTGGCAGAAAGCAATTGTGCGACTGTGTTTAGTTGAATTCTTAAAATATTTGGGGCTGTAGTCTTGGACACTCCTAAACTACCACGGTTCTTTCTGATAGAACTGGGCTGCGTTAAAGTTCATTTCTATTGAATCATCATCTCTCTCCACTTCAGCATCTCCCTCAACCTGAAGGAATACTTGAACTTTTCTGCTGGATCTTGTGAGCGCACTGATGCAGTCTGTTGTGTTGGGATGTGATGCTGCTAAATGTGTCCCATTAGCACATTTATGAGGCCTTGTGTAGCAGCAATACATTTTCTCAAACTCCTACAGAACAAAGTATATAAAGTATATCTCCTGTGACTGCCTATAACATAGGTCAGTCAGTGGTTACTCTTCAAAATGAACAATGAGGTCTGCCCCTGTCACAGGACCATGATCTTTGGAGTGGACAGCGATCACTTCAACAAAAGAGCGTTTTGGGTCAGAGGTTAAGGTGAGGTTTAGGTTAAGATTAGAGCAAGGGTGTGTATGTGTGTGTGTATGTACTGTATGTGTGTGTGTGACTAAATCCAGACACACTCTAAATTCATCTTGTGGACACTTTATGGGATTTGACTCCCTGGTTCTCAACCCTTGATTCCATAATCCTAATTTTACACTTATACAATTTTTCATACCACTTTGAATTTATTCAGAGGGGGTAGATTTATGTGCTGTCAACCTAAAAATATTTAAAAAGGAACATGAATGGGCGAACACTTGAAAATGAGCACCATATAGCTCCGCATAGAGCAGGAATAAATGCTGACACAGTACACACTGGTCTTGAGTTGAATCCAGAGGGTTCTATCATTACATGGTCTACAGCAGATTTTACGTAAAAGATGAATACAGTGTCTCCATAAAACTGCTCCTCAGCAAATGTTGTACGATGCATAGAACAACGATCAGTGACTGGAAGTGCCACAGCATGAGATCCCACTGTACTTATTCTTACAACATAGGTGCCTGTTTGGTCCCTGACATCCTCTGACTCTTTTTGCAGTAGCCTTCTCCTGGTGTTTTTTTTACTTTATGGTTGTTCCATTTTATCTCATCGCCAACTTCTCAATTTCAAAATGTTTTATCTGATGGCTGTTTTATCCTGTCCAACGGCCAGTGGCCAGAGGCATTATGTGTACAGGTTTCCCAATCCGTCCATCTGACATACATTCACACACACGTTTGTTCTTCCATCCCATTCTCATGAACACGATATCTCAAGAAGACCTTGAGGGAATTTCTTTCATTTTGGTACAAACATTCACTTGGACTTAAGAATGAACTAATTAGAATGTGGTGGTCAAAGGTCACTGTGACCTCTCAAAACAGACAGTTTTGCATCATGGATGTAATATCTCAGGAGCACCTTTCTTTCAAAATTAGCACCCATTCACTTGGACTCACAGACTAACTGATTCGATTTTGGTGGTCAAAGGTCAACGGTCAAGGTCACAGTTGTCTCACCAAACATGTTTTTGGCCTCTTTAATGGGATATCTCAAGACCGCAGTGACCATATATGAATCCAGTAAACAAATTTAAGGTGACGTAAACTGCACTGTTTGGCAGAGGCATACAAACACAGTGCGGTAGTTCCTATTGTTTTATCATAGTTGTTTTTTCACTGCTTTTGTGTTAAGCTCTTTGTGTTGCATTTTACACTGGTGACGTCCTTTATACTTCTTTACTATCATTATTATTAATATTTTTGCTATAAAGGGTTTTATTTTTATTATGAGCAAACTGTTGGCTTACGTTTTGCTATCTTGCTAGCTGTCTTTTTCTGCCAATTCAAATTTGAAAAACTATTGTTGCTCTCCAAACATCCTTTTTGTACACACTTTGAAGAATTGCGGTATATAGACAATAATTAAAGTATGATCATGATATTTGTGTGAAAAGTGGACATTTTGACGGAACAACTTTCTGTCTCCACATAAATCCAATCATCATAAACACAATCATCATCGTTGCAGCCTAAATCTTTACACTTCCTTGTACTCTCCCCTCTGCAGCGTCCTGCAGGCTCCACCGTGCTCAGCCCGGGACAAGCAGGAGGACTAATCGAACATGAGCAGTGAGTCATGCAGCTTTTCACCGCAGCACCAGACCCTGCTGGTGGAGAGGCGCAGGTAATTGCTCTCGATCGGTTCCGTCAGCGTCTCCACAGCAGGTGGAGGACGCGTTCCTCCCGTCTCCTCTGCGACCATGGAGGTAAGGAGCGGCATGTCGCAGCCCCGGGGTGTCAGCTAACACAAGCATGAGGGATAGAGTTCAAGAGTCCTGTGAATTCAGAGGTGTCGCCATGACGCTGGAGGGGAAAGAGCGAGCAGGTCGAGCAGAGAAACATCAGATGACTGCGGACCAAGCGCCGCGGGTCTCCTGCGCGGTCCTGCCTCCTGTCAGAGGAGTGGCTGCTTCTTCATTATAACCGGCACACACGTGCTATTCGCTGTCACACACACACACACGCACACAGACACACACGCTGCCTTACGTTGACTCTTATTTGTCTTGGTTGGCTGCAACCTGGAAGACGCAGAGTGGAGCAGCGGTTCATGAATTTATGGCAGTTTGACAGGCTTTTTACGCACCGATCCGACGCAGCAGTAAGGTAAGACTGTGTGTGTGTGCGTTCGCGCGTGTGTGTGAGCGCGTTTGTGTGTTTGTTTGTCTCTGGCCTTACCGTTCAAGAAATACAGGTACTTGATAAAGATTAACTCAGTGAGTCATCCTATGAGTTTGTGTCGTGTTCCTCAGGGATCAGTTTGTTGCAGGAGTCTAAGGTTGTCTTGAAATGACACATTCTTTGGAGTCTTGAAGAAAAATATGCCAATTGCACCAAATTGACCCTGGCCTCAGGGACCAATCAGATTACAGCTCCACCCCCCCCTTTTTTTTCCATTTACACCCAAAAAAAATCATACTGTCAGTATGAACTTGAGGACCTGCAGTTTGACTAATATTGAGATCTCTTTCACAGTACAAGATTTATGAGGCAATTACAAGATCTACTTTCATTATTACCCGGCACTGGCCATTCATTTGTGTGTGTCACGGCTGTGTGGTCTGTAATCTATTATATCCATACCTCAAGCTGGTGGGACATTTCTCACTGAATAGGATCACGTGCCATGACATCACTGTAATTGTACACGTTATTTAATGCTGAAGCACGTTAAAGACTTCTAATATTATGCAGTAGCCTATTGTTTACGTTTTGCATTTAAAGGGAGTCAATGGTAATTAAGGCTCCAGACAAGAAACAATAATGTGGTGACATGGGAAAATTAGCATTAATTAATTAAAGCAGCGCTGTTCGTATATTATATTGTCGTCCATCTGTGTCTGCCTGTTCTGTGATGACATCATGATCTCAACGTTCGCCCAACCGGCCACAACATTTGCATGTGCACAGCTAACTTCACAAAGCACTGAACTTTGAACTGTGGTGACAACATTGGAGCATACGACATGGTTGTTTCATGTACATGATACAACCACCAGCATGCGTCCAACAAAGCTCGCTGAGCAGAGGATTAACCCTTTCATTAGGTGTGTCACAGTCATAAAATACTTACAGAGATATGTCCTTACCCAGGTCATTCAGCTCTCATTAATATTCATGTTAACAGAAAGTAAAGAGATTTGCGTCATGACTCGAAGTGAAGGGCAGTGTCTGATCAGCCAGTCTCTCAGGAAGCACCACTTCACTGTTCTTTACCAGACACACAGTGTTTATGAGTGCTGCTGATAGTGACTCATTCAACCACTGTGTGTTGCCGGAGCACAGGCTCATTAGTGGAGGTTGTGTTTTCACTGGACCAGCCACTAAGGTGTGTATCTTACCTTGCGTTGTGTTTGGCCTTGCCTCAACACACACCTTTAAATGCTATGATTACATCTGCAACTGTTGGGTTTTAATTGCAAACATATTAAATATTGATGGGGAATAGAGAAAGTATGATATGATGTGGAGTGAGTTGTATTATTTTTCACTCTGTAATGCTGCACATGACTGGTAAATATTTAACCTCAAGGCGAAAGTCAGAGATTGACCAAATACTCAAAACAAAATCCACACTGAGTGATTTAGCAGATATAGTTTTTCTTGTTGAGGGGAGATCTGCATAGTTTACCAAAGATTGGTTTTGCCCAATGATAATCATAATACAGAATACTGCTTGTCATATTACAAACACATATTATTTTCTTTGAATGATTATATGTTTGGAGTCTGTATAGCTGCTGCAAAATGTTTCTTTCAGTGTATAGCTTAGTTAGGAATGTTTCTTCATCTCGCTATTTTGCATGAGCAGGTTAAGGTCCATTCAGTTCTGTCCTTGTGGTCATGGAGACCAGTAGATGCCTACTGATCCGATCTTTAAAAGTCCTCACAAAGTGTGTCTGAGCCCTGCATTTTGCATGTTATGGCACTCTCTAACACCAAGCCCTTTTTTAAGTTTTATCTTGCTGTGCGGGTAGTGTTAGTTAAACATTAGAGGAGTGAGGTCACAGGACATGAAAGAAGAAGCTGACACAGGAACAGCTGAGCTGAATCTGCTTGGTTCACTAACCCATAAGTATGTCGTTAAAGGGATAGTTCACCGAAAAATTAAAATGCACTCATCATCTTCTCACAAAACACTTCTGGAGTCTCAGAAGTAAACTTAGCTGTAGCAGCCGAATCCGAAACCTAGACTTCAGACGTAATAAAACAACAGAAAAACATAACGTGCCTCCATACTGCTGGTGTGGTGTCGGCAAGCCCCGACATTTATATTCGACAACTATCCCTTTAATACCTCAGATCTCGGTTATTAGATTTAATAGGTTAATGATTTGCGTGATTTGTGGGTGGAGTTTTTAAAGTTGTTGGATTTTTGTGTACTTTAAGAAGCAACTTGTACACAATGATGGCAGAGTTTTCCCTTCTGTACCTTCCAATATCATAACCAGGACTATAAGTGTGTTGCTGCTCTTTTTCTTAGTGTTTTTAAACTAACATGGGCTTTTTCAGTAGTTTAATAATGCACATGTATTTTATCTTTTACAAAGAACATGCTCTACAATAGCATCAATGACAATCATTGTTACCCAGAAGCTGGCTGGCTATGAACAAGTATTTGTTAAGTCAGGAATCATTACTTCTGTAAAGTGTTGAGAGTTCTCTGGTTATCAAACACTCTGCCCTTTAATCAGTCCGGTACAGGTAGATGATGGCGACCCATAAAGATAGACGCAGGGATCAAACCCCACTGGAGGAAAACTACGGGGAGAGGAGCAGCGTCGCCCCCTGTCCTGGAGACACCCTGCCCTGGAACCTGTCCAAACACCAGAGGGTCAAACGCTCTAAGTCGGCCTCAGGGGACGTCCTGGATCCAGCAGAGAGGGCTGTGATTCGCATTGCAGGTAGGATAAATATACTTGTTTTAGCCGTATCTAAAATCGACTAATATTTGACCCCCAGTGGTTGAAGGTGTCACTGGTTGTGTTTAGTACAACTTGACCTCCCTGTCTAGGCTAGAAAACACGTATTGTAAGTGTTAGTACAAAAGTATGAGGGACACAAAATGAAAGTAGAAATGAATAAATAAATGCAGGAATAAATAATTAAATACACGAATAAATGGATAATAAATGGAGCGGCGCCTGCGAGCTAGCTCAGGCAGCCAACTCGAGTTGCGCTGCTCCAATCATGTGACATACAGCATGTGACATACCTCACTCTCCACAGTCATCTATAATACACACCCACCTTATTAGGCGGTCTGTTTAAGCAGAGAAATCACTCCCATCACTCTCTTTGCTTGAAATGAAAAAGGCTTTATGTCACCAAAATATATTTATTTTTTCATTTTTTCTGTATACATTTTTTTATTTATTTATTTCTACTTATGTCATTTTGTGCCTCCATACAAAAGAGGCAGTGGTCGAGGCTATATGATGTTGGGACTGTAGCTGGCGAGCTAAATGCTAGCATGGTGGGAACAAGCTAGTATCAGTCACAAATCTCTGTCCTGTTAGCTCGCACCTTACAAGTTGTCCTCAGACTTGTACATCTTGAGTAGTTCCTGAAGAAGGAAAAAGAAAATCTCTATGAGCTGCTAACTGTCATGTAGCAAGCTCATTAGTGTAGTTATAAAAAAGAAAATTGGTTCACATTGTGTCCTGAAGAAAGACATTTGCAAAGATGAATCTTCTGTCAGATTAATTGTTTATTTGTGTTGCAGTGACGGAGGTTAGGATGAAATAAATGGTTCTCCCTGACTATCCGTCACTATCCAAATTTAGCACTTTAAGGTGGACTACAGTCAACTCCACAAATTTGCATGTAAAAGTTTGACCCAATGTGTAACATTTACTTCGACACCATGAGCACCTTTACTGATCGCAGTGATTCCATTAAAATGATTGTTTGCGAAACAACATTGCATCGTTTTTAACCGATGGGCGATGCGTTCTCCCACTACCTAGAATTGAAGCCAAATAACTCCAAAACGAGTGCTGCCATCTTGCACATTCAGAGCCAGAGTCTGCGCCGCAGTAGCAATCAGGTGATAGAACTGCAGTAGCGAGATCCCGCCGATACACATGTTTGACCAATCGTTAGTCAGTGTCAATCATGATGTATTACCTCGTTTTTATAGCATCAAATAACGAGCCTATTTAAAACCAAACTTACTGGAAATATGTGGGATCAGTGTGATAAGAACAACCTAAAATGACAAGTACTTTGACTTTTTAGTTTGGCTTATCTCACATTATTAAATATAGAGGAGGCAGGATTTACGACCTATGCTGCAGCCAGCCACCAGGTGGCAACCAAGACACTTTGGCATCACTCAAGGGGGGGCAGCCATGTTGTACATCTATATATTCAGTCTATGGTTCTGGGGTGACCAGGCCTAACGGACATTTAAACATCTCTGTGGTCACAGCTGCAACAGACATGAGCCTTTAAACCAAAAGAGGTCAGTGAAAAATTGCTTGTCAACTCAGGGTTCATCTTAAAAGAGCGATTATAACCCACAGGGACAGCTGAGAAATGTGAGCAATAATGTCGAGTGGTTTATAGATCGTGTTTGCACACCAGTGGGTGTTAAGTGGGGTGTGGTGTTGTGAACGGTTCATTCCTTTGAAATAAGAACCTTCATCAGCAGAGAGGGAAACAAATATTTCATAATGGCAACTCATCAATGAAAAGCCATTGCAAATACATTTACTAGTTATGTCGGGGCCATTGTTATGTTAGGGGGTTGTTCTTGTTTGCCTTCTGGGTAGAACTCAGCAGACTACATGACTTCAGTTGGTATTTAAGATACTGACATCTGAGCAGGTCACACATCTGTATTAGTACATTTGTGTTTTAGGTGGGTGTTTTGAAATGGCAACAAGAAGTTCCTGTGTTTTGTGGAGTTAGATATTATAAAATCATGTAAATGAGATGTGTGATAGTGGGATGGGTTGAGAACAGGATTAATGTTAAAGGTATGGTGGGATGCTCCTCTCTGCTTTAGTCCTACTATGCACTTTAAACTGCCTTGACCTGCACTGTGCAGCTTTAAAGGTCAGGTCACTGAGGAACAATTAACCTTGTAAGTGATACTGTAGATGGGAAAATAGGAAACTAAGAGTATTGTTTTGTACATACATGCGTAAGGTACTTCTTTCTACGTTGGAGACTGATTGGTTTTGCCATCTGTACAGGATATATACATAAAGACAAGGACAGCAGCAGAAACTGTTTTCCAAGTGCGAGGTGTGGTTTCTTTTTCTGGAACAATAGGCTGGGATCCTGTTCAATTCCACTGCAGGGATGCTGGAAGCACATTATTTATTTACACTATGGGTGCTCAGGGCCATCTCTGTGATGTGCTGATTGCCTGATGCCAAGTGTTAGATGCTTTTACACAGTTTAGAATCCAGGGAAGGCTTCATGTAAAAGTGAATTATCTTTACCTCTATTACATGATGACTTGTTACTAATTTGATATCTTGATTCCCCTTTGAGGGGCATAAAGCGTATGACATGTTAACCTGTGTCTGTGTAATGACAAAGTGAATTAAAATACGCCATTACAGTTCAATGCAGTGGAGCCCAACTCTGTGTGCTGGTGTTATGATCCAATATTGGATTATAACACATATATTAGTTTCAGTAACGGTGGTTATGAATAGAGAAACCACATTTCATCTATTTGAAAAATGTGTTTTATTATGAGGTCATTTGAAAAATGTGTTTCATTATGAGGTCATTTGAAAAATGTGTTGCCATTACTGATTCAACAGTGTAATGGCAGGAGACTGGCAGGGAAAATTATGATTCATATGACAGATAGTAAAACATTTATTTGTATGACTTCTTTGTCATTGTTGCACTGAAATAAGATGTACAGTTCTCCCACCGTAATGTTGTAATGTGCTAATTTTCATGGTGCCAATTTCTGCACAGCCAGTCTTTGATCATGTTTGTTTTGGAACGCCGTGCTCCTGCCGGGCTAAGAGGAAGTCTGGATAACTTTAGCACCTACAATAGGCCTGTGTCCACATCCTCTATTTCTCGTCCTCTATCCTGCAGAAGGCCATGTCAGGCTGCGTCAGCACCGATGGCTGAGGCTGAGCTTTTGTTGTCGGCTCTGCTGACTGACTAACTGTCTGACTGTATATGATGAGCATGGGCTCGAGGGTTACACAGCGTTTGTGAGCCACCCACCATGTGGTTGAGGCAGCTCTCTGGTCCTCTGGTTGTGTCCAAGAGTGGTTTATTGAGCATTCACATGCTCCTCAGAAGGTGCCATTTCCAGAGTTGTGAAATCGTAGTTCCAACTCCTGTATATCTGTCGAACTGAATGCAAAATGCCTCCTGCATTTCAACCATCTGAGGGCGGTTCCTTTGATTGCAATTAACTGTTCTAGTCTCTGTTGTAAGATGTGATAATCGAAAGTGTCAAAAGATCTAACAAGTGCAAAAATACTTCATGGAAAGTAATGTACATCCACAGGATGAAGTAAAACAGCAGTTTAAGATAGTAGCAGTTGTTGTATGATGGCAGTATTTACAGTAAAAAAATAAAATTTAATTACAACCAAAAGTGACAGGTGCATGTTCGTATTGAAAAAGGAGTTCAGGTAGATTCAGTAAGAGTTAATTGGAGGTAGGAGGTGGGTTGGCTTGGGATGGGGGGGGTGATGAGAGGTGAGTGGGTTCAGTGGGTGGGGGTGTGAGGGATGGTACAGTTCTTGTTATCTGTAGGTGGAGGGGTGCAGGTTCTATTGGTGTAGTTTAGTGATTTAGTGGTTGATGGTGGTTGTGGGGGGTGGGGGAATGGTACAGTCCATGGGGGCGAGGGGAGAGAGTTCAGCCTCCTGACAGCCGGGTGGATGAAGCTGTTCTGCAGTCTGGTGGAGCCAGAGGCTCCGGAATGGTTTCCCAGACGGAAGGAGACTGATAGGGGGGGAGTTGGGTCACACACAATGCAGGTGGCTTTGTGATTGTAAATACATCCCTACAAGTTGGCATTTGCTCAAAGCATCACTCAGTCTTAAAGCAGCTCAACAGAGCCAAGCTGTGGACTGTTAGTCTCATTTAGCTTATTGTGGCAGCTGGGACAAAGTGTAAAGTAGCAATTGACTTGCTAAGCAGAAAGTTGTTACTGGGAAAACATTAGAATCTTGAAGTTCTTATTTAGCTTTAATGAAGCCTCACAGAGTCGCTATGGCTGCAGCTTCATAGACTAATCCCATTCGTTTTTTTAAGAAACGGCTAAAATGCAGCAAAACTGTTCAAGATATTTGCCAATATAACTCTGTGAGTCTGTGACCTGACAGAGGTGTGTGCTGTGTGTGTGTCTCGACTTGAACACGTCAGGTGTTCTTTTTTGTTTCTTGTCAGCTAGTGTCTCTGATACATGACGACTCCTCTCAACTTTACAGATGTTTGAATTAGTTATTAATATACATCTATCTTTCTAATGATCTTTAACAGGCAGTAAGACACTGTTCTAATCACCTGTGGGAACAGGCTGTTCAAATGAGATTGAGAGCTTCATTAAGACTTGATGTTAAACGAGGGCCTTAGTTAAATACCACTGGATGTATTATCCCTCGAACTGTGACAGTAGCAGGTGAGTAGACACTGGAACTAACAAGAGAAGCTCTCAGATCATCCTATCCACCAACCTTAATAGAAAGTCTATCCTGAAACATATTTAGGCAATAAAGATGGTATATAATAGTCCTCTTGGATGCTGGATCCAGTGGATTCAGTCAAAGCTCTCCAGTAGGTCAGCTGTCTGACCAGCAATACAGAGGATATACTGGCCACTGTATGGCTGTGAGGTCGGAACAGGTCAGAGGTCATCCCTGATCCTGGTCAGAGGAATGTGAAGTGTCCTCAGTGCTCTCATGAGACCAGTTCTCACGTACTTACTGCATGTTCTGCAACATAACTCATTATGAGATCGGACGCTCCACCCTGCCCCCTTGTGGTTGACTATTCACCTTCACTTTAGGGACACAGCATAATGAAAGATCTCTGCAAATATTTCCCAGAAACCTATCTGAGTAAGCTGTGACATTATAACAATGTGATAATCACACTTTGTCAAGCTACAGTTGACACAATGTAGTGACTGAAAGTTTGGGCATAATACACACAAATGTATTAAAAAACACTTTACAAGACTGTATTTCAAAGTGAAACTGCACTTAAATGTGTTTTTGGAGCTGTAGGATAAACTAAATTATATGACTGCTGTTCTATGAAATACATCAATGCTGGTTTTAAGGTCTACTTTATTACCTAATTCATTAAAAACAATCTACATATATGGGTTGAACAAAGCCACCCAGTGTTTCAAACCGTCCAGGACCTTTCAGGTTCAATGCCTCCGGAGAGTCTCCATTTAGTTTGTCTCTACGTCATGATATTTAGATATATTTGAAAAGACAAGCACCCTCAGCCAGCAGCGACTGCTTGTGAGTGGGAATCTGGAAACCTGCACTCATTTTTAAATCTTTGCTGCAAGTAAATCCATAAAGCACCTCACTGTTTACCTTTCAGAGACGTCCCTTCCTCTCCTGTCCATCGGCTGCCTCACACTCACACACTGTTTGAACTGCTGGCTTAGACAGGCGCCTGTGGCAGAGGTTTGAGAGGTTCGATGCTGCATCATAAGACAGATGCCAGATATGTTTCCTCTTATATTTCAGAATGTAAGAAAATGTAGAAAACCAGGAGAAGATTATAAATGAAATGTTCAGCAAACACTTTGTATCCAGTGCTCTAAAAACGGATTTGACGTTGGACGTTGACAAGACCTTTGAAATCGTTCACCTGGCCGGTGTTTACCTGCCCTGGTTGTCAATAATTGTTTTGATATCCTTGTGAGCTCAGTCTACGCCTATAGGAATGCAATTTGTTTTTCATGCACATTACAGAAAAAAGGTCCACACTGTGAGCAACGACACACTTGTTGCATGGAACGATAATCACACTCTAACATGATTGAAAAAAGAAACAAAATAAAATATATAAAAAAAAACCAATTTCAACAGTTTTGTAACAAAACATTAAGGGTCAAGTTACGTGAATTTCCTAAGTTGAAGACTGTTTTTTTAAATCCAGGGCTACCCAGCAGAATAAATATGAATTTTAAATACTTGGTAAGAAATATAGTCCAAATGAAAATATCTATGATAAAGTTAGAAATAAATGTTATTATTTAATAGTTTTGAAATAATTTGTTTTATTTTTTAGTAGCTCTAACATCCAACTTTTACTGAACTGAACTAAACTGTTTAGTTTAAAAAAAATCCAGATAAAAAAAGCTCTAAGTCAATAATTTTTAATACACACACACACACACACACACACACACACACACACACACACACACACACACACACACACACACACACACACACACACACACACACACACACACACACACACACACGTGTAGCTGCACACTGAATGAGAAATTTGAGTCACACATTGTCTTCAGAGCTGTGAACTGACCAGAGAAAAGGTTCCTCTTTGGAGGTGTTAATCTCCAGCCAGAGGAGCACACTTCAACATGTACTCCAGGCACTTCACACACTTCACAGTGCACAGACACAGGATGGTCTTTTGTCATTGGACAGCTTTCATAATGGTGGAATAAAGACATTTTCATGGAGACATTGGAGCTGAATTCACTGGCATTTTATTAAATTATACCTCACAGTTTTGGATTGTTGTTCTGATTCACTATTGAAAGCCTCTCTGTATTCCTAATCCTATTCATCAAGTTTGAAGACAGGGTTTGTGTGTGATTTCTCTACAAATTCTTACCTCCACCTATTCTTGAATCTCTGCTGCAGTCTCAGAAGCATCATAGCAGCTTATTGAATGTCATCTCTTCATGGATCAAGCTCCATGTTGATAATTGAACACAGCCATCAGCGCTCCTGCAGACAGCAGTAACCCACTTGCCCAGCAGGTGGCACCTTTTATGAGAAGTGCTGGTGTGCTGGAAGTGTTCATGGTGGAGAGTCATCACAGCTTTTGGAAAATCTGTCTCATTTATCCACACACGTCTCAAATGGCATCGACTACATAGTGTATTCCTTGTGCCACTTGCGTTTCAGTGCTTGGCCCTATTTCAGCAGACAATCATTTTTACGCTCATTGAGGCAGTGCCTCGGACAGAACATCTTTATTTCCAGATGTGACCTTTATGCCCTTGCCCATTACACGGTGCGCCAGGGAGTGAATGCTGAACCCTCGACATCAGTTTGAAATTCTGTAAATGAGCTACGACGACACGTGTGGTGTGAGTGTGGGCAGATACATATACCTTTTATATACAGTCTATGATACACACAAGCAGCAGCAGAGTAACTGCATCACAGACGGTTGTGTTGTGGAACTCCAGAGGAGGGAGCCAGGTTTGTGTTTTTATGCTTGTCTCTCACTCATGATTTTACTATTATTTCAGCAACATTGCACAGTGATTGCAATATACTGCAACACCAGTCAGTCGGCACCAGCCCTGGCTTATTGACAGAAAGAATGTATCAAGCTCCTAAAATAAAGATGACACACTGGCAGTGAAAGTTTCTTTTTGGAATTAATAAACATTGCATGCAACAGATGCAGAATGTCGACAGGAGAAGATCACACACTGCCTGCTTGTCTTATGTGAATAGTGGTTGTGTACACATTGTGTTCTTTCACTTGGGCCTTTACTGTACGTGTGCTTTAGAGGAGGGGTCCCTGGACTTTATGCACTATTCCATTGCAGTGCTCATACTGCTCATAGTCTTTCTGCGCCTGACAACGACACAGAATAAATCTGTTTGGGATGATGGAGTGTACAAGATGGAAATAGAATGAATAAAGACTTTCATTTCTCAACTGACAAAATAGTTTCCGTTCCATCAAAATCCAGACGAGGGAGAGACCTGGTGAAATTAGTCTCCCACCATAGCAGCCGTCACAGTATTGTCATTGTCAGTCTAGCTGTTGGCCAGTGTGTGTTTGTGTTTGTGCACACATGGTTTTGTTTGTTTCCTCCTTGGTCTTTTCCATCAGCAGTGAGCTGTGCTTCAGTAATCCCCCTGACACTTGAATATAAAGGATCTGCTGTGATTTGTGAGAACTGGCGTCACATTGTCGCTACAGAGTGGTGTGAAAAAGATTCATAATCTTAAAGATGAAGCGTCGCCTCTCTCGTGAGTTGGCCTCTGCCGGTATATCAAACAGAAGGGTGGTGCTGTGGCGTGTCTCCTGGCCGGCTGAATAGCTTCTTTAACCAGTGGGGATTGCAATAAATGAGAAACATTTTGCGATTGTACCTGTTTTATAGATTTAAAATGCTATAAAGTGTTTTAATATCCAGAAAAAAAATGTAGATTCATGCTTTACAACCTTAACATTTTATAATTATAATGGAAAACGTAGAATTACATCGTCCGAATAAATTGATGATCCTCATATTCTGGTCTAGCAAGACTGTTTGAACATTAACTTTACCCTAGTTGTTTATACCAACATTATTTTGTGTGTGGAATTCAGAGGACGTCTTTAATTTCACAGCTTTGTTTTTTCTGTAATCGCGTTGGACCATCATTTATACTCGAGAGTGCACATACATGCATGTTGAGGAGTTCACACTGTTGGCCTTCCAATGTGGAAAGTGTGTGTGTGTGTGTGTGTGTGTGTGTGTGTGTGTGTGTGTGTGTGTGTGTGTGTGTGTGTGTGTGTGTGTGTGTGTGTGTGTGTGTGTGTGTGTGTGTGTGTGTGTGTGTGTGTGTGTGTGTGTGTGTGTGTGTGTGTGTGTGTGTGCTGAAGAATATGTGCAGGACTCCTGAGCCACTACATGAACCTGTCGAGTTTTTTAAAATAAATTCTGGAAAAGCTCCATATACACACATACACACTCACAATTTCACATACTGCTTTTCCGTCTGTCCTCAGCTTTTACCTGAGTCACACTCATCATGAGTTCACGAGGCTTTTTAAAGTCACAGCTTCACAAAATAAACAGATGTCATGAAGCCAGATAAGGTCGTCCAGCTGTTTGGGAATGGAACCCCTTTAAAGTACAGAACCCTTTAAAGTATCTCGTGATTGTCACTACTATGTGTGTGTCTGTGTGTGTGTGTGTGTGTGTGTGTGTGATTGTGGTTTCAGGTATCAGTGAGTGTTAATAGTGGTAAAGGTGCTAAACGTTAAGTCTTAAACATCTCCACTTAGCTTCCACTTAGTTTCCATGTATTAGCCAGCAGTAGAACACTGATGTCACAGTGCTATTTAAGTTGGACACTGGCCTCTCTCTAGTTCTGTGCAGTTTAATCTGTCAGGATCTAGAGTCAACATGCTGATGTCATTCTTCTGCTGTGCTGCTCCCTCTTTCAGGGACAGCGTCAGCAGTGAGTTAAACGCTGCCTCAAGAGGAGGTCATGGTCACTGCATATTTATCCATCTATGTTCTCTTGGCTTTTAAAGGTCCAGTGTGTACGATTTAGCTAAAGGGATCTATTGGCAGAAGTTGAATATAAAATGATGATGTTTTCACTAGTGTGTTTCATCTAAATTGTACAAATTGTTTTTTTCTTTACCCTAGAATTGGCCCTTTCTATTTAAATACCTTATATTTATATACATTCGGTAGCGGGTCCTCTCTGTGGAGGCCGCCATGTTTTTCAACAGTAGTTCCAACTGGACAAGCTAAACACCTTTTGAGTTGTTTTTGACAACACAAGGCTACCACAGGTTCTTTCATGTTTGGAAGAGGGGGTCAGGTGAGGGATATTCAGCTGCAACATGCAACTTTACCACTAGATGTCACTAAATTCTACACACTGAACCTTTAAAGCACATTTGCTGCCCAGTGGCTCTTTGTGTAGGATAATCTGGCCTTTTGACAAACCCTTGTCTACATTGTTTTTTGCAGGACATACTGTGTGCACATTTCAATACTGAATAATGTCATTTCATTACATGTTTCCATGTTTAACAATTCATATTTAAAGAATCCTTAATTACTTCCCTTCCTCTCAGTTTTCAGATGATCTCATTATTCAGCATGTCATTATGTATAGTAACTAGAATAAAATGGATATGGCTAACTTTGATTGGAAAGTTTGAGGAAGGATATAAATTACAACTGTGTCTTTACTACATTATTAGTAAAACATGCTAGACATACAGTGTGTAACGCTAGGAGTAAAATTTCCTGAGTATAAAGATATCGACACACACACACACACACATGTAGCAGCAGAGAGTTTGGAGTGGACTTATCGTGTTTCCTCTCAGGAAAGTGCCCTGGCTGATGTCAGTTTGGCCTCTGCCAAAGAAACGTATGACAGGCTCAGCTGAAGGGATTTTCCTTTTCCTACATCACATCTCCATTATTGTGCCATAACCGACTCGTGTGTGCACCAGCATCATAAATAGTGCAGCGTTTATGAGACATGTTGTCAAAGAGCTCCTGAAGATGTTTGTAAATTCCAACCTGGCTTGATCTATTGATAGCAGGATGCAGTATCCCTGTGTGACAACATAAAGTTATCAGTCGTTTTTTCATTCAACAAACTTGTGCTGGTATTAGTCAAAGTAGCTTGTGTGAATCTATCATAATTTGGCACCACAATGCAGCAATTGCATTAAATCAAAATGACCGATGATGTCTTGGCACATGTGGCTGACACTTACTCAAATGTTTCTAACTGCTGTCATCAGCTGTCAGGTCTTGGAATATTCAGTGGCCAACACTTGATGTTCCCGGTCGATGACAAGGGCATATCTACACTGCAACCTCCTTTGAATATAGTTATTGTGCTGCAGACATCAACTTTACCAGTAAACTGGCTGAAAACACAACGGCCACCAGCTGGAGTGTGTTTCCCGCAGCACAAACAGGGAGGACCGGTTCTCTGTTATGAGATTACGTCCTCTAGCAACTGGCAGCTTCCTTTTCGAATGTGATTACATGAAGACATAGAACAGTGACTAATAAAGCTTCAATATCTTTGAAATAATAAAGAAAAACAGAGTATTCAGGAGTTGTGGGGTTTCTGCAGCTTCTGTTTTAAGAAGCATGATGTGGTGGGGGGTGAAAAACTTGTTCACATGACAGGATAGCCTACAGTGGGCATTTTCAGGAGTCTGTGCGAATGCATTAATAAAATATGGGCACGCTTACGAGCATGAAAATGTTACTAACATTTTTAAGTTGTAACTGATGTCAGATGGAATCATAGAAATTTCCCATCAGTGCCATGTGGATTGGCATCTTTCACCTTTAGATAACTCACACCGCTCATGGGCCGCTCAAGCTGCATGGCTTTGCACTGTGGGAGGAAGCCGGAGTATCCAGATGAAACACATGCAGTCTATCAGTACACAAAGTTAGCTCTGCAAGTAGTGAGAAATGAACTGTGCAAGTACAAAAACATCAGTGTCAACAAGTCAAAGCAAACAAGTGTTCCCCTAAAGCCCACTTCACTTCTTGATATTTGTGAGCAGTATGCTGTTTATTCAGACATTAGATATGTATAAAGGAAAAAAATTCAAAAAATATTTTTGGGTGAAGACAGCGGATATTCAGGCCAAGAAGTTGAGAAGCGACATCTGCAAACAGATTTGACAGCCGATGCATTTCAGTTGGAGACTGAAACAGACTTGGCACATACATGGATTGAACTCTGGACACTGAAGCAAAAAGGTCTGTCAAAACGACAATATTATCGTTTATTTCCACTAAAATTGTTGTCGTGATAGACCTAGTTGTAGCTGTTATCAGCACTTTCATGTCATTTTAAAACGTCATAATTAATGTAACCGTCTTTCTCTGCAGATGAAACACAATGTCATTTTTATTATTTGATGTGATTCCACTCAAAAGACTTGATGTTTGTGTGGCAGTAAGAGAAGTATGTCATGTGTTTCTGTGGTCTTGTACAAACTGTTGGCCATCCATCTCAGTCTAACTCAGCTGAACTGCTACCAGAGAGCCTCATGCTGCTGCTCTGCTCTCCTTGCTGCTGCTGCTGCTGCGCTTGTGCTTGATGAGCATTCACGCTGTGAGCGTGTGCCTGCTGCTCAACTCTGTATCTTTAAGAGGAGGGACCTGACATTTATATTAGGATGTCTGAGCAAGGCTATGGGAGGCTATGGACGAGAGGAGGGGGGGGTGTGGCGCTGGGCTGTGGAATGAAGTTGGGTGCTGTGTGTGGAGGGTTCACACACAGCTGACAGAGAGCAGACACAGGACAGCAGAGGCTGCCTCACACACACACATCCAAACACACAGAGGGAAAAGCTTGACCTAGAAGGAAGAAGGCTGAGAGGAGGAGGAGGAGGAGAAGAAGAAGAGGGTGAAAGCGCCGGCATGGCCATGTACGAGCCCTCCTACCTGCCTCCGAACGCCGAGGAGCAGGACTTCATCCAGGCTTATGAAAACGTCAGAGAGAAGTATAAAGGTGGGTGCCTGCACTCACATGACAGTGATGACAGCTACAGAGAGACTACATATGATGATGGAAGAGTTATCTCTGCGTGTGGGTGTCTTTTTCATTCACACCCTTTAAATGTTGTTGACTCTGCACAGGTGCAAAAATTGTGACTGTTTGCGCATGCACCTCGCTGTGCCTTTCATCAGCCGGCCCCTGTGTGTGGGGGGGGGGGGGGGGGGGGGGGGGTGTTTATTGGTGGAACAGAGAGGCAGACATGCACACTGCATCTCTTGACTGCTGAGTGTTTTATTGATTGGCGCACATGTTCGCTGTCGATCTTCCACGCTGCCTGTCTGCAGTGTTTGTGTGTGTGTGTGTGTGTGTGTTGCAAGGGTCCAGTGGATTTGCAGGAGTGTTTCACTTTGATATGTGACCACAGCAACAAACCCATTCGGCTGAACTCTGACCTTGAAACTAAGCGAGAGAGGGGGGCAGTCAGTTCAAGTGTGAGTGCTGATTGTTTTCCTGTATCCAGTCACAACAGAGGGTATTGACAGGTGCTGCCGAGCAACAGTGGATTTCAATAAAACAGAGCAGAGTTCTTCTCATTTGATCCCTTTATCCCTTTATCTCCTCAAGTGTGCAGCCCAGCGTGCCACCGCTGGATTAACTTACATACTTTCCTCTTTTTGGGAACATTCCTTCGGTCCGGAAATTAACCGAAGAAAGATGGAGATGCGAAGATGAAGTTGAGGAAAAATAATCCACAACCAAAGACAGTGGATCCCAACTCATCTTTCTGCCATCTTTAGTTCTTCTCTTTGTTCTTGTCAGGTGTCAGCAGCCTCCTCAAGGTGCTTTCATTTCAGACTGTAGTAGAGTTTCATTTCCATGTCTCACATGTGGATATTCTTTCAGTTTACCTTCGTGGTTTTACTGCTGCATATTTCATCTGTTCCGTTCCAACAGATCATCAGGAAGAGGGAGAGCTCCTCTATAAATATTGCCCCAGTTTTCTTTTTTTCTTTTTTCTGTCTTCTTGTGAGAACCAATCGACTCGGCTGGTGCTGAATCACTGTAGAAACAGCGGCTTTATCTGTTGGTCTATTTCTCATCTTATTTTAAATGCTGCTTTGCGTTGCAGTTCTTACACCTGTATACTGTTGGTACAACAGTACACAGTTGGTGATTTTAGACATATGTGTAATGACTGCAAACAAACACAGCTATTGGCAAATACAGCGACTGCACCAGTAGCTTCTACTGGTGTTTTCATTGTGTATAATTGGGTTGGAGCTGCAGCTATGCACTGTTATCTGGTCCAACAGGAACCTTTTCAAAGGGCTTTGGCACAAACATTGTGGAAAGAGTGAAAGACTGATAGGAAAGTGAGTTTCTGACATGTATTCAGAAGAATAGTGAAGATGCCAGAGAAGGGTAGAAGGTCAACAACTGGTTTTATCAATAGTGGAATGACCTTTAACTTGATATCATATATTAGTATCATAAACGATTTGCTATACATGTACATGGATCCATCTGTAGAGCCGATTTCAGACATGACGTCAGCACAATGGGGTCTGAACTTTCATGGCACCTCTTTTTAACACAGAGATATTTGTATTCTTTTTGGTTTCTTACAGTTTTGTGTCTGTCGCGTTTTAGAAATGTTACCAACATGCCCACTTGCCCTTGGAGAGCTTTTACTTGGGGGCTGGCAGGAGAAAACGGACTCGGACATTGGCGTTGTCACATACAGCCAAACCAGATAATGTCAGTAGATTATGTGGAGTGCAGTACATGTCTGAGAGCAGCTTCTGTGTGTGTTTTTAGTGCTGCTGCAGTACCAGGAGGTAATGTGAAGCAGGAGCTGGCTGCGTGGCAGGTGTTTATTTTCCAGACGTTCCTCTGTATTCCTTCCTCGACAATCGTCTGAGGTCCTCTGAGGTCCTGCTCTCCTTATTAAGGCACGCTGATGACACAGCCAATAAGCGAGCTGTCTGACTTTGTTGCACCTCCTTTGTTCCAACCAAGATGCATAACAATTCTGTTGAGCATGGGAAGCTGTCAGAAGACTTGAAGACATGCATGAACCACATTCTTACTGTACGTAGACACCATAATAGGATCTATGCAGTGTGGTTGTATATCTTGTGTGTTTGGTGATGTATCTGCAGGGGTTAGATAGTGGAAAGTACTTGGTTAGTAAACATTCTCAAGGTACCCAGCAGTATTAATGTCTCTGTGTTGGGAGAAACTCATCTTTACCTTTGCAGAATGTAAGCACACCGTCCTACTCGTCCTTGTCCATTAGGATCTCATGGATCCTTCTGACGAGTGTGAGGACTGGAGTCATCCCTCTCATCTAGATGGCGACCGCCTCCAGACAGGCCACAACATTTTGATATGATGTAAAACCTTTACTGGACGTTAGAAAGCTGTCACAGATTATCTTCCACATGCTGCCATACAAAGACATCATTTGCCTGTGTAATCACTCACGCATTCAAAGTAGATAACACAATGTCTACTTGTGGATCCTTCCCTATTTTGAAGCCGTCAGTCAATTCCTACTTGTACGTGACAGCTCCCCTCATTGGTATAAATGGTGTTTCTCGATTTCCTTGAAATGTCATTGCTCAACTGTAGCTAAGAGGATGTTATTACTTGGCAACACTTACTTTGTGTGACATCATTGTGTTTGCAACTTTTATACTGAAATATTAAATCATGGTATTTGCCATGAAAGTAGTGTGGCTGTAGGGATGGAATTTGGCCCAGATAAAATATTTATCAAGTACTATTTCATGGATGAGTTTTTGTACATTCATTTTGTACCTACTTTGTTCATTCATGATCATCAGAGGAGGATTCTATCAGACTGATGAGCGCCGTCACTAGGTTGACATTCATGGTTTACATTGAAATGCCTTGACAACCATTTGAAGGATTGCCAGTGATGTCATGTCAATGTTTCCTCCCCGAGTTTTCATCTCCGTCCTCATCAGAACAAAATCTAGATTTATTTGAAGAAATTATAATAGTATTGGTGCAAATTAGCTAATGTTAGCATGCTAACACTCAAAACCAACACGAGAACATGGTAAATATGAATCAATGTCATTTATTTATTATTTCATTGAAATAATGTTGCTAATGCATTCTGTGGTTACAGATGCACTGAACTGCCAGCTTGAGTTAGCTTGACATAATTTATAAAACTGGTTCTTCTCTGAAGGCAGAACAAGATTTATAGTTAATATTAGTTTTAATCTGATAGCAGGCAACAGTATAGAGGCAAAAAGATACGTATCCTCTCTGGTCATATTTGTTTCTCTCTAGATTAAATTGGTATTAATTACAATAGCAGAGCAACTTTGAGACTTAAAAATACAAATACAAAAATCGTATTGGATTTGATATCAGAAGTCTTTTCCAAATGGGTCTAAATCCAGGTATAGTCAATCAGTCAGTCTGCTTCGTCTTATGTTACTCACTGCTGTCTCATTGTTCTAAATTGTTGGCTGAATGGTAAAGGCTTGGCCGACTTCCCACTTTCCTCTAATGCAATTTGTACTAACAGCTGATGCCGATGTTGCTGGGCTGCCTCAGGGGGGAAGTGCCCCTCTCAAGTCTGGTGGACTGCTGAGGGTGCGCTGCTACGGCTGGAATCCATTTTTTGTCCTGGAGTGTGTCCTGTAAGGCCGTGTCCTGTGCCCCGTGGGGCTTAAATAACCCCTAAATTTAGCTGTGGCCACGTTCAGTCTGACAATTAAACTGTTATTTTTGGCAGGCTTGATTGTCTTGTCTACGGGTAATTTAAATTCCAGCTTTATCCTTTAGGCTGAATAAAATTAAATATTATTGAATTATTAAGAACTCTAGCTTCGATGTGGAACAGCAGCGTCAGACGAGATTAAACACCGTGATCATTTTCATGTTTTTTTTTTAAATTGCAGTCAGTGAATGAAGGCTTCCCTTGCCACAATACCATTTAGCCAAATATAGACATAGAGTGCAGCTATATTTATGAATGACTGTAACAGTATGTGTGAGGTCTGAAGTGAGAATTCTTGGTGGAAGTGGTTTGTCACACACATTTGTGAATGAATGTGAATGAATGAATGAATGAATATGTGGAGTCATTATTGGCTGTAAATAAAAATGCAATAAGTGGCATATATATAGTATTACATTGTTTGTGTGTGTTTAACGTGTAAGTTGTCCAGCAGGTTGGGTTTTCCCATCACACACACTTTCAAAGAAGAAAACTCATGTTAGCTTCCTGAGCTGTGGATATCTAATGGACATACAAGAGTGTTGGCTGCCAGTCACAGGTTGAAATGTGTTGATAAAGAGGGCAGCAAGGACAATTGTTGTTCAAGTGCCCTTGAGAGAAGCACTTCACCTACAACAAATAGAAGTGGGTGTACTCTATGTTGTGAGTGTGAGGCCAAGAACTTGTACTTACATTAAAAGATCTTTTCTTGTTGAATTTCTGTTTAGTATCAAAAACAAATGCCAGTGCCCCTTCAGCAAAATAACAACAACTTCTTTTGTAGTTCCTGATTCTATATTTGATAGAATTTCCTCAGTAATGTAATGTCTCAGTCTCTTCTGTGGATTTGTATCTGTATGAACTATCAGGTGACGTCCCTGCTCGCTAAACACTCAGTTCACATCTGACATTAGACGGGCACCTACCTGACATTAATACCAAGTATGAACAGGGCCTGCAGAGCATACAGCCACACTAGTTAGTTCAGCGTGAAAACATGTTAACATTTTGCCAGCGCATTCTAAACAACATACAGCTAATGTGAATGTCATTAGTTTTGCTGCTGGCATTAAAAAGTTTATATTCTGACCCAGGATCATTCAATGTGTTACATGTGTCAGGCCTTAGACCCATGCTAATGTCGTTAATGAAATTGTGTCACCTACTGTAAATTTCCCAGCGTTACAATACTTGCCTTGTAAATATGACGACGGTTATACGTCTATTGCTGCCATTAAAATCATTATTTTCCATCTCCCACTGCAGTGACTTGTTCTTTTACTGGAACCCACTCTGGCCACTACTACTACAAACACACAGTGCTGAATTCATACAGGGGTCAGCCATGCACAGTCGTCAGTGTCAGGTGAAAACGCTCATGGAAAGTTGACCGTTGGTTAGAAAAACCTGTGGATGTGTATGTGGGGAGCTTTCCCCCTTTTAATTGCTGCTCAGCCAAATGGTGCCATGCCAACCGAAAGGGAAAATCTCTGTCACCTTTCTCTTACTCTATTTCTTACACTATTGCCGCTGAGCACACCAACTGAAATGAAGAGTCACATTAAACTCACGCAGGGTGTGTCTGTGTGTGGCGTTTAAGGGTCAGAAAAATGCTTATGATGATTTAACTGTGCTGCTTGGCCAAAAAGGACTGTTTGTGTTTTTTTGTCATATTTTCATGCGTGTCAGCATCCTGCTGCCTGGGATAGATCAGCAGTGACACACAGCTCAGCAGCTCAGGTCAGAGGTTATTCAGGGGCAGAGCTTGATAAACTCCAATATGCTGTGATTCCTTCAGGGCCTTTTAGGGGAGAGAGGGAGAGAAAACTCTGGAGGGATGTTCCTCCGATGTGTCGGCCTTCCTGTCAAACACGCAATGATTTTGCAGAACAGAAGCTGCTGTTGGTTTGAATGCCCGAAATCTCAGGGGTTTTATAGCTTATATAGTGTGTGAGAGGGGGGATGTAAGAGAGAGCCTGGGGGAGGTGAATAAAAGGAAAGAATACATAATGTTTACAGGAGTAAGGAGTACACTAATGAGGAACACATACTTAAAATATAAGATGCCATATGAATAAAACAGTTTTTATTCAATTTGAGTTAACAATGATTTCTAAGGAAATTTGAGACTTTCTGTTTATGCTGACTGGAGAAATGAACTAATTAGGGTAATTCCAGTTTCATGAACCGTGGGTCAAATTTTCATAGTTTTGGCAGTCGACCCTTTGGGCAATATTAACATTCCACCAAGTTAACTACTGAAATCTTGGAACACTAAAAAGATGTCAGGAGGGGCAAAGAAGCATGAACAAACCCATCAGTTAGTCAAATTTAATTGTTAGAGAGAAGGTCTGCAAACAATAACAATATTATCTGAAATATCTTCGATAAACTATTTCCCTTCCAGCTCACAGACCTACTGTATGTACTGAGTCATAACTATTGCTGTATTTGGGCATGTACGGCTTCCTGTGTAATGAGGGTTTAGTTGCTGGCTCCGTTTATTTTCAGCTTTGCCTCCAAATAAAGTGGTTTGGGTGATCTGGCAAAACTACTGACTGTTTTGCTACCTGTCTGATCTCTGTTTTTTTGTAGAGGGAAAGGAAAAGGGAAGAACTGGTGAAGCTTAAGAACTGTTGCAGGCTGCATGAGTTAAACATTTAAGGAGCTGTAACATTTCAGTTTGCTGACAAATTATTTAATTTTGGCCTGACTTTTTTTTATTATTCTGTACATTAATCCACCGTCTTTGCTTTTGTGTCTTGCTTTCTCGTTTTTTATAACAATAAAGAAAGTTCTAATAAACCTAATTTTACCTTATGGACTGAATTGTCCATAAACATGTTTCTCAATCAGTATTTTGCTGACTTATTGGAATTAAAGTTCAAACTGGTTGTGGTTTGTACCTTAGAGATGATTTCACCTTCAACCTCCACAAGGGAATATGATACTAGTGTATAAAGATGTCACACAAATTGGATTCAATCAATTTAAGCTCTGCTATTTTGCTGTGCTCCTGCCTGAGTGGTGCTGAGTCAGACGGATGTGTACCTGCTGTCTCACTGCGTAATGCAGCACAGCAGATCTGAAATTGCTAGATAATGAAGTTCACTGACTGTACCTACGATCCTATTCAATCTGACGTCTTGTTTGTACTTAAACAGCTTAACTGAGTGACTGACTGGCAGCTGTCGGCCTGGGCTACTTCTCTGCCTGACATGGAAGCAACGTTAAGATGTTTGCCTTGAGCCTCACTGCTGCTCTCTGTGCTGTTTAAGCATTTAGAGTTTCTCCCTGACTTTTACAAGGGTTGAAACACATGGCTTTGTGTCTCATGACGGGGGGGGGTGGAGAGAGAGTGGAAAACACATTTGTGTGGAAATAGTGAGGTTCTAACACCTGAGTTGTTTCTGACACAAAGACTCTGTGTTTCTCCGCTGCTTAGTTCTGCAGTGCGGAACTGGGGCGCTTTATTTGGTTCAGTATTGGTCTGGGATTGTAGCTTCCAGGCTCTAATGAGCTATGAAAAAGTTAAAGGGGAAAACAAAAACATCCTGATGCACTACAGCTTAACACACACAAACATGAATACACGCGCACACACATGCATACCACTGCTGCAACATATTACTATAGATAAAAACCCAGGGGAGTCACAAACTCCAAAGCAGCGAGAACATTAACATTCCCTCCCCCTCATTTCCCAACCCCCACTATAATTATCTTTAGAACTGGACAGAGGTTCCTGCATGAAAATACAAATGTCCATAATAGAAGCAGAAAAATGATTGGACCCAATGTTCCAATGGATATTTCTCATTCACATATGAAGAACACAGCAGGAGATTCTCTAACGTGTTCCCAGCAACAAATAAATCTCCGGAGGGTTTCGGTGAGGGATGGCGCAGCATGCAGAAGCTGGACGTGGCGTATACATTCCACATTTTTGTGTTTTGCGCACATCGACACAAACTTCGCCCCCAATCACGAAAAACCTTTGAATCTTTTTTTCCAAGTTGACATCTTATTCGGTGTCTTACATATGTGGCTCCTCTTTTTCATCCTAAGGTATTTGTATTCTCTTTGTTTTTTTTCCAGTTTTGCGTGTGTCATGTGTTTGAAACATCATCAACGCCCACTGGTCGAGGTGAATGAGTTTTTACGAGGGGGCTGGCAGGAGAAACTCCAGAGTAGGTCAACAGCAACTGACTCGGACATTTGGATGTTCACTTAGAGCCCCTCTAGATAATTTCAGAAGATTATCCGGAGTCATGTGCACGTCTGAAAGCAGCTTTTAGGAAGTTTATTAGTTTTCAGTGTTCTAGGATGGAAAACTTTTAGTTATTATTTACATATACTACAATTAGCTAATTCAAAAATTACATAAAGTATTCACAGGTCTGAAAAAGTCCTTATTTTTGAATGTGAGTATTGGAATGTCTTAAATCCTGACACCACAGGTATTATTTTATTTGCCCCTGCAGAGGTTTGGTAATCGTAAATAAAATACAATCTCCAACAAAAGCTGATTTGCTAACCTTATCTATATTCAAGTGCACAGTTTGACCTTGAATGTAATTCCTGTCCTCATTTCACAAATGCAGAGCAAAGAATGCCAGCGAAGGCCCAGAATCCACTTTGCCACTGTGAACGCAGGCCAGTTCCCATTGACAGTTTGAAAGAAATTCAGTGAGCGCCGACACACTTACAGTAACTGAAGTGCCATCTGTTCCACTGTGGCTGGAATTAACAGAAGTCTGTGAAGGAGCGCTGTGTTGAGGGAAGACAAGAAGTTTTTGATAGCTGGAGTAATTTTATTCACATTGAACACCGTCCAGATTCTGCTGAAGGCAGAGCAAGTGGAAATAATTCAGCTTTATTGCCAACAGGACTTAAAATAGACTTGAGGGTTATTACATTCAAAGTGAGTAGTAATGGAAACACGCCTTCGTACACAATGTGATGCGTGATAGTGTATTCGCGGCTAATGATGAAGGGGGGGGGGTGTGCGTTTATGAGTGTGTTTCTTGGGCAGCCCGGTCATTTCCTGACATTGACAGGCAATGAGTTTATTGCTGGTCAGTGGCATTCAGAGCAACTGGAGCCGCGCAGTGTCACGGTCACCGCACGGGACAGGAATGCTACAGCAGGTCACCCCACACAGCTGACAGCGAGGGGAATGTGCCCCACGTGCACACACATACACACATGCAAATACACTGACATCCTACATTAACTTTCTCACACCTCTTTCCACAAGAGCACACACACACACACACACTTTCAGGGAGAACAAACATGAGGAACAACTTGTAACATTCTTCTCTGTTAGCAGATCACTTGATCTCTTTTGGCCAGAGATGGCAAAGCCGGATGAGTAACGCTTGTTAGCGGCTACGAATACCTTCCAGAGCCATGTTCCTTTGGGCTTTGACAGAAGATGCAGTTTGTAAAGAAACTGCCCTAAATGGCGTGGCTGACTCCGGTTTCACCAAAAAGGGGGGTTGCACAAACGCGTGTTACATAAAACGGCATGATTCGTGTCAGAGATAAAGAAGCTACGGAGATGATGACTGCTGTAAAAATGAGCGGGGCCTCTGGTCTGTTTGTGTGTCCGGTGATCGCCCAGTCTCTGAGGGGTGTGGCCCCTCTCCGTCCCACCGCAGGTCAAACAACAGTCCTGGAAAAAAAAAACTGCAGGCTGCTTGTTTTCTTATCTCAAAGTTCAAAATCACTGCTAATTCTGGCCTTCCTGTCGAGCTGTGTGTGACACCGTTGTGGCCCCAGATGATCTACAGCAAACTTTCGAATCTGCTCAAGGTTACTCTTGAAATGTTTGAAAAGTGGATTTCGATGGAATGAACCCTGTGTGTAATATTTTACTTTTCTCACGTGAAGTTGTTACAGCTGTTATCACGGTTACTGCAGGACTGTGTTTGATGTGTAGCAGAACCGTGAGAGCTTACATGGGGGGGGGTGGTATAGATCCTTCGCTCTGGCCTTAACATTCATACCATGAATTCACAGCTGAAGGCCTGGACTAATGGTGGTTTACTAGATATGACAGTACATTTATTCACTCAGTAGGTGTTTATACTTTGTGTGAAGTTGTGCTATAAGGCCAAGTTTACACCACTATAAAACTACAACCATATCAAAATCAGACACTTTACAGTACATCACATTTAGGATAAGAGGAGTTTCTTAAAGCCTAAAGTTTACAGAGCTGCATGAAACACACAAAAAGAATTACCTTTGTCCAGACACAGCCAGAATCAGTCTCCTCTGTAGTGAGTAGTGCTGTCAAATAAGTCAACTTCAAATTAATACAAATTGTTTGAATCTACCTAATAATCCTACAAATGTTTGTCGCAGTGTACATGGAATACATGCACCATCGCAAACCATTCATCTAATTGACTTCACACTTAGCATGTTTGTAGTTAGTGATCATGGAAAGTGGAGTAATGACTTTGGTGCTATTTGGACACGTAATACATTAAATACAATAAAAATGTAATAAATGGCCAACACTCTGGAGCAGTCTGTGTGGGAGTGAGGGGGGTTGGCCAGATGCAGACACGAATTCCCTTTTAATTTCATTGAAAAAATTGATTATAACCCACAGAGTGTGGCAACTATGCACCAATCATAGCCCTTATGTTAAGATAGACGAAGCGTCTCCACTTTCTCCAGTTGTACAAAAATGAATCCAGTATAGCCTGGATAAGGGTGCTGCCATCTTGCGTTCTTTATCATTTGGAGTCTGGAGCAGTAGTGATCATGGTGTGGAGCCACCCCCGACCAATTGCGAGTCAGTTTCATCTGTCAATCATGACGGTTCACCCTGCTTCTATAGCATCAAATGGCTGATTGAAACCAAACTTAGTTGAATGACATTTGAAAATACATTACTGTGATATAAAAACTACCTGAAATGATAGAAACATGTATATTAACTTTACTTTGACATTTTAGTTTGGTCTATGTCCATTGGGCTTGTCTCCTTTACTGAACCCAGCCACCAGGGGGCAATCAAGAAGATTTGGCTTCACTTTTTGGGAGCTGTCGACGTCCATCTTTTTATACAGTACAGTCTATGGCAACAATCATTGCAGCCCGTTTGTGTTCCTGATATCTTTAGTCAGGTGAATGATGCATTTGTCACCGCTCTACAAGATACAGACTGCTACACCTTATCTTTTGAGTTCAAACAGATGATTACAGATTAGAGTATTAGTTTTTAGTTTTTTTTTACTCAATATTTCAACACTGTTTGATCAGTTGTTCAAATCTTAAAGAGAAGGTGACCACCCTGCTACTGAGTCTAGGCTAATGGGGAGTGTTACCTTCTCTAGCCATGAGAGAGTCAGAAGGCTCCATAACTGTGCTGCTGATTTAATAGATCTGAAATGTAGCTTTAGCTCAACCAGATGGATCTTGTGTTGCATACAGTGGGAGGCAGTAGGTTGTAAGAGTCAGAAGATATAATAGATCATGTTGGTGTCATCCTTTGAAAGGCTGAAAGGTGTGTAAAAGGAAAGGAAGTGATTCACATTTGTCAGACATGTAGTCCGACAACCTATCCTGGGATCAGAGCCTCTGCGACCAGTAGCCAGAGCGGCGCCTCCAGCAGAAACTCCCTGTCGTGCACAGTGGAGACAGAAAAAGATGATGAGGCACTCAGGGAGTGTGGGAGAGAGACACGATGGGAAGTTGAGAGACAGAGTGCTGAAATGAAACATGTCCGAGATTGTAAGCAGAAATTAAGAGGAAGAAAAAGCAGCTCATGAAGGAGAGGAAGTGTGCCGTTCTTCTCTCTCTCAGCATTGATCGGGTTGTTCTCACACTCAGCAGCAGTTTGTTAAGATGAAGGGTCGAGTGTAAGCTGAGCTCGGCAGAGGCCCGTTGTCACGTTGGGTCTCAGGACTGCTGCTGGAGAGCTATTATGTTGGCCTCTAACACTGTCTCTGCCAATTCAACAGCACGAAACATAGTCACGTTATGAATTACACTCTGTTCAAACAAATACAGGTTAAAGGAAGGCACAGTATATAACTGGTCAATTAGTCAATAAGTGCAATAAATCATATAAGTTATTTTCTAAAGCAAAAATTCACTGATCCCAAAATATGAAATATGAAAATGTTTCTCTCTTAGAATCCAAAGTGAAGATATTTCACTCTCACAAATACTTTATGACACAGAATCATCACATTTGAGAAGATGGAACCATTTTTGACATTCAGCCTGAATTTTATTTTAGGTGCTTGGCATTTGGCGTAGCGATGGCATACCGCATCGACCTGAACCTGTGTCCGGATTTGTGGAAAAGTGGCAGATGAGAGTGATGTGTGATGAAGTGATGCCCTGTGCTATTGAGGTTGGGATGCAGGTGATGGTCTTATAATTGAGCTCAGAGAAGTTGTATGTGGGAAAACCTTTTTATTTTGGCAGCAGTATGGTTTAAGTGTGTTCCCCTTTAACAATTGACTTTTACCAAAGGCTTCATCCAAATGAAAGATTAAACGAGGAATCATTCACACACTGCAGTATGTACAATTTTCGTCTTCTCAGCTTATTATGACATCCTGTTTGTTCTGCCTACACACACACACACACACACACACACACACACACACACACACACACACACACACACTGCCAGCTCCCTGTACTTTCCCTTTAGGCCCATGGGATGCATTGCTTGGCACAGACAGTGTTTCCAGCCTGATGTAAGCATCCAGTTTTCAGCTCCCTGGAGTTTCCCACCTCTCTCTGTAGAAACACAGCAGGGTTAGTGAATATCGGATGTAAGGAATCTTGTTCCTTATATTAAGTATGTATATTACACTATCCCCAATTCATGAATTTAACTCTGTACTCTGTTCTTTTATTCAAAAATACATCATCAAACATGTAGTTTTTCATGTATTGTTCCTGCTCTTACTTCACTGTAACTCCACTGCACTGAAAGGATCATGCAGTCTGCTGTCAAGTTGTCTTACTTCTACTTTAGATGGTAAGCACAGCCCCTAGTGGATTATTGTCCTCACAACAACGGACCTGACAAAAAGAGAAAAACAGAGGAATGGGCTTTGAAGGAAATCCCAAGAGCTTTGACTTAATTTTCATCTGGGGCAGTAGCTGAAAAAGATGTTTATGTTCCATATCTTTCAGGTCAGTGGAGTCTTAGATCATCTTTTAATCAAAGCGTGGATCAGCCTCTTCTCACTCAGTAGCTGATCGTTCCGTCTAAACCAAGCTGAGATGACAGCATCCCTCCGGTGATGGTCTTGGTTCACCTCCAAAAATCTGAGTTAAAGCTATTGACTCAGAGAGTGGGTGGGGGGATCATTTAAATCACGCCTTCTATTTATCCACTCTGCAAATAGGATGTGACTCGCAGCAGAACCTTCCAGTGTCTGCCTCTCTGTTGTAATTTATCTATATCTCAAAACAGCAGGCTCTTTATAGGGAGCGACCTCACAGAGATTGAAGCTCCCCGTGGGATCTGGTCTTAGGCCTATAAGGGTGGAGCATGGGAGGAAACCTGCAAGGGTCATTTGCTCTATGCCTTGTTTCCCATCTGTCTCAATTCCCAGAATTCCTCACCAGTATTGCGTATATCAGTATGGCAGGGAGGTCAGCAGGGAGGTCTTAACAGCTGTATTAGGTTTGCCTGTCAACGCGGGAAGTAAAAAAGTTTCTACTTCTCCTACACATTCTTTTTCAGCCTTTTAAAAGCACAACACAAGGAGCTGGAAGATACGGCAGAATAATGATCATTCGGTAAACATTATTATTGTTTTGAATTCAAATCAAGCTGAAACATGACGTACCCATGAGATAAAGCTGTGGATTCTCTGACTAATGAAGTAGGGCTGGGCCCATGAATAATGCCATTGTCCATTGGTGATGGCTGAGAGTTATCACAATGTTGGACCTGGCATCTATAACAAAGAGATCTTTTTTATTATCAGTCAGGTTTTCTTTGGCCCTTATCATGATCAGAGTCATATTTGGTATCTGCTGATACCAAAAATATGAAGTCTGTAAGTTACATTCATTTATATGATATCAATGAGTGTTCATTTTGGAGAATGCCAAGCTAAGATGTCTCACTCTGTTGTCTATTCCTTGCAACTACAGAAACTCGTAGTTGTTGAGAGGTATAACAGATTAGTGGTTCTTTTCTCACAAATCTTTGACAAGACACTTATTTGCAGACAGCGTTTAAACCTCCAACATCCATCCATCCATCCATCCATCCATCCATCCATCCATCCATCCATCCATCCATCCATCCATCCATCCTGCTTCTCCTTTGAGGGTCAGGGATGGGCTTGAATGGGCTTGAATTCCTGCTGGCATTGGGTGAGAGGCGGTATACACCCTGGAGAGGTCGCCAACATATCGCAGAACTGACATACAAACACCATTCACACCTATGGTCAATTTTGACTCTACAATTAACCTAATGCCGTTCTGCATGTCTTTGGACCATGGGAGGAACCAGAGTACCCGGAGAAAACCCCTCACTGGGAAGATGAGAACCAGTCCCACTGCCAAACTGACAAAAGGCAAGTTTAATTTCGCCCTGAAGTCAAGTCAGTCAATCTGATATGATGTACCACCAGTCATGATGTACCACCAGTCATTTTGCTAAGCTAAATGATTAGTAGTGTTGGAACCTCATCATTTGCCAATCCAGTGGACATCGTCCAACCCGACTGTGAAGAAAAATACTGACATGGCCTTTCTGCCCTCAGTAAATTCTCCCCCTACACAATACTCCACATTCCTGATTGACACGCTCTGATCTGTCGCATTCAGTCCATTGGCTCAACTGCTTCATCACCGGCTAACACAGACAGTCTCTCTCTCAGTGGGGTGGCTGGTCTCCTGCTGACTGCTGCTCGAGGCTCTAAGCTGGTGCATTGGGCCGGAGATTTGAGAGGCTGGGTGACCTCAGACAGAAGGAATGTTTTGTCTGGATGTCGGTAGCAGGGCTACCAGTCTGATGCAGACTGAGCAAAGAGGATGTGAGCAACCTAGTATCAAAAAGCAGAGTTTTGATAGTAGTTTTGTGAAGAGCAATGACACCTCACAGCAAAAGGAAAGTGGTGGTGAAAGTGGATTTTTCATATTCTCCCTGTGTCTGTGTGGAGTACTCCGGCTTCCTTCCACTGTCCAAAGACATGCAGATTGGGGTTAGGTTAATTGGAGAGTCAAAATTGTCCTTAGAAATGAATGTGAGAGTGAATTGTTGTTTGTCTCTGTAGGTCAGCCCTGTGATACACTAGCGACATGTCAAGGGTGTACCCTGCCTCTCACCCAATGTCACCTGGGATTGGCATCAGCTCCCCGTGACCCTCAAGAGGATGATCGGTATAGATAGTGGAAGGATGGATAGGCTGGTTCAGGGTAGCAAGAAAACAAGGCTATGTATCTCATGTACTTCATTGTTCAAGTTGTATCTACCTATAAAACCTTTTATACCAGGGCTGGATGATACGACTTCAAATCAATATGATTATTTGAAACTTTTACCTCAATTATGATTGATGAACAATATTTTTTTATTTTATGGTGTTTATTATTAAAGTGTAAATTGAGCGAAGGTCAGTGGGGGAATGAGGAGGGCGGACATGCGGCAACCTGAGAGTTTGTGAATGCACGCACAGGGGAAAGTATTAACCAAACTAACCAACATGAGAAAGGTTAAATCGGTGAGGGCTTATAAATGTCAATTTCTATTCATTTTCCGTTGATTGCCCAGCCCTATTTTCGACATACTGTTTGTAAAAGAAACTACACTTGTCTATTTCATCTGGTCACAATATATGTAGGGTCTCTAAACCATATTGTCATCAGTATACCTCCGACACAGCGCTTCAGAAAAACATTAAATCTGTGCAACTTTTCAAAAAAAGTTAGCATTGTATTCATCCATCCGAGATATTGGGTCAAAGGTGGGGTACACCCCGGTCAGGTTGCTGGTGTATCACAGGGCAATGTAGAGAGATAAATAACCGTAACATTCACACCTTTGGTCAATAGAGTCTCCAATTGATCTAACCCCAATCTGCATCTCCGTTGGCCGTGGGAGGAAGCCGTAGTACCTGTAGGAAACCCTCTCAGATGTGAGGAGGACATGCAAACTGCACACAGAAAGACCCTGGCAAAAATGCAGTGTATAATTTATTGAGCAAAAAAAATTCTTGTCAGCGTGCTTCCCATTCAGGACAGGAATAGACAGATTTGCCTTTGGATGCAATCTGATCACTTGCTACATGACCTGTAACATATAACAAATAGTTGCCTGAAGGGGCTGAAGATGTGTGTTCTTTTCTCTGGTAGTATTTGTTTCTTTGGTAAATTATGGCATGTTTGCTCAGTATTTATTCCAATAGTTGGACTGTAAACGCCACACACTTACTCACATTCTCACTGACACTGCCGAAAAAGGCAGCAAAGTGAAGGACAAGCAGGATTCTAGCATGAGAACTATTCTAGCTGGTGTGTCCAAAAGTGATAAACTCATCAGTGATGCAGTGACAGATGACTTTGACTGTTATTGGGAGGTTAAGGGAAGATTCCTTTTGCAGACTTTAATGTAGAAACCTCAGCAATTTACTGGCTGCTCATAAACCCTTGTGTAGATTGGCAGGATCCTGCTATAAGACTCTGCTGGACCTACAAAATGCACAGAAGCAAACAAGTCTAGCTCCGGCTGGGGGTAGCATGACAAAGGCCCTGCTTCTCATAACTGTCATTCCTCCCAAGACCCAGTTAAACGCAGCTCGTGGCTGATAGATTCATCCCCATAACCTTGAACAGCTGAAGAGTCAGTGTTTGACAGTGTAGGCTGTGTTTGTTGCAGTGTGTAACCATATGAGCAGCTGCAGGTCTGTTAAATGTTTGAAACGGATACCAGGGGAAAATGTGTGCACGTTCCAAATGTTAGGTGCAGGGCAGAAGTTAAATTAGGACAATATATAATATTCTGCTGCATGTGTTGCCAAATATGTTTATGGCCATGTTACCATGTAACCCTATTCCTTTAAGCAATGACACTACTCCAGTCTATCTAATGAATCTGCATCAAATGCAGACAATCTGTAGAAATACGATCAAAACCTGCCACCCAACCTGCATTTGGCTCCACATCAGATACAGCTTACTCACAGGTTTTTTAGTGCTTGCAGCAATTAAGTCTCTCTATTAGATTTCCATCCCTCCCTTTGCTCCTGCAATTAGAGGCGTTATCTGTGATTGCATGTGCAGCTACAGGCCATGTTTTAAGGTGTGTGGTGTTTGCAAATCTGCCACAGCACGACAGAAATGGTTAATCACTGAGCGAATAAACTGGAGGCTTGTCAGCAACACACACTGCTCATTTCTTGATCTGATAAGAGACCTGATAAGTCTTTAATTTATATTTAGAACAAACACGCTGCAGCTTAACAGTTCACAGTTCTTATCAAACGTGTTGCTAACAGTACTGGCAGGGAGGTAATGTTGAGCCTTATGTAGCATGTCAAGAGCATGAAAGTGTGATCATGCAGATTTATCCAGGTCATTAAATATAATTGAAACAAATTATCACGTCATTCCTGCATTGTTCATATTTTTTTTATTTTTGTATTCATTGATAAAAATAGTTATTGTTGATTTTTCCATAGTTTTCTATTTCATTGGTTACGTTTTTGTTTAGGCTGTAGTATATGTTGTTAATTCATAAATTTGGTTTCTATTTAATGCATAATTGAGTTATTTCTGCTCATCTTCAAAGCACAGAAGAAACAACATTCACATTGATGAGTGTTGAAAGTACTTGTGCTGCTGATTCTTAATAACAAATTTAGTATAAACATCCCTTTACTCCATTGTCTGGTTAGAAAGTGTCGCTAATGGAACATGTCACAGTGACAAGGAATGGAAAGAGAAAGATGGGCGCACATCCAGTTGGCCACTGATGTCAGGCATAGCGAGCTGTAACAAAACTTAACACACACACAAAAACAGTCCGCAGGGTGAACTCAGAGACGGCTGCTGCATCTACTTCCAAAAGCCTTTCATCGAAACCTCCTTCTCAAAAGCACACACAGGCTTACAGTATACACACACACACACACACACACACACACACACACACACACACACACACACACACACACACACACACACACACACACACACACATGATTGAATTGCAGAACAGCTAGACTTCCATTTTGCCTGCTGCCAAAAAAGCTCCCAGTCGTTTCCTCCAGACGTCCTTCATTATGTACAAGAGGCCATACGAGCGATGAATCAAATAATAGCTCTGCTGTAAGACTCCCTGCTGTCTGAGCCGAGACGGTGGCTAACAGATTATTAGTGGAAGCATTGATTTGCCATCATGTATTGTGTTCCATTTTGATTTGGTACAGTTTAATTCATTTCCTGTGGCTTTACTGCAGCCTGTGCTTCAAGGTCCAAGCAGGGCTTCCATGGTGATGATGAGGAATGATGTGAATGTTCACCGTTTAATTCTTCCAGACACTCAGTACAAAGGAACTAATTTATTTACTATGGACAGTTTGGAATTTGCTCACTAGAGGCAATGATTGTTGGAGTTTGTCTCAGTTTCAAAAGCTTGTCAGAGGATTTTAAGAAAACCATGCTTTGACTGTTTTACATTGGGGTGAAGTAGCTGCAGGAAGTTTGTGTTTGAGCCACAGAGACTCTCAGCTGAGGGGATTTTAAGATGTTTGCTATAGTTCTACATTTTTCTTGTTCCTCTGTTTTCCTCAGCATCGTGATAGTTAACAGTGCCCCTCAGCTGATCTGAGCTTTTCAGAATATGTTGGATCATTGTTTTTATCTTGGGCAAGCTACTTTGGTTTAATCATCCTCCCTTCTAGCCCCACCTATTCTCAGAAAAAAATCTATAATAAACAAACTGTATACTAGCAGCACCAGATGGCTGACAGGCAGAGTTAGCAATTGACAGGTGCACATAGTGGAGCAGTTTTCAGATAATGAACCAGATATTTCCCTCGCAGAAGGTGGAGAACAAAACAAAGCAAGAAGTGTTGCGACCATTTAACTTAAATTCATGAGGCCGCCTGTAAAATGCTTCGTGGGTTTGTGAAACCACAATTTCACATTTTCACGTTTGTCATATATCAACTATTAGGTGATAATATGTCAATCCTGTGTTTATAACTTATTTCAGTGTTCAGTTCAGTGTTGGAACGTTCAGATAAACTGTGTCATCGTATGATGTCACACAAGGATGGGTCATCCTGGAGATCATAGATAAACTACATATTTATTTGTTTAAATATTGTTTCTTGTTTTTCTGCTGATGTAAAGTTACATATTACTGGGACAAAAATATTATATTTATGTATATGTACAGTAATACAAGGAAATTGTAGTGCACTAAATTATGTTTTCAACGAATCGCCCTATGTCTCTTTGCACCATAATCTTTACATGCATAGGACTGACTATAATTTTGAGCATCATTCAAAACCCCTGCTGGATATCTTTTGTATTATAGCTGCAACGTCTTGTTTTATCTCTTACTACTGGGACTAAAAATATCATTATGTGATTATGTGGTCATATCTTCACAGCTGGTAAACATGTAATTAGCATTAAGCAAGTTTGGTTAGGACTTAGAGAGAGAGAGAGAGAGAGAGAGTTGTTGTATCTCTCCATATGTTTGTGGTTGGTCTGTTTGAGCAGGAGGCTCATCCTGGAAAATAATAGCAGGGTGTGGTCTGACTGAACACACCCACACACACGCATGCATGCATGCGCACGAACACACACACACACACACACACACTCTGTAAGGTCTATGCCCTAGGTCTATGCTCAAAATGGTCCTCACAAATATATAAGTATAAGTGCGCGCGCACACACACACACACACACACACACACACACACACACACACACACACACACACACACACACACACACACACACTCTTTTCTGCTGTCTTTTGCTCAACTAATCAATAAATCTTGCTTCCACCCACTGCTTTCTATTTAACTGTATCTTCTACAAACTCCTTCCTAATTGACAGCTAATCCACTCTTACTCTCTGTTGTGATTGGCTGGTTTGTGGAAAAGCAGGTAGATGTTTGACTTAATGATTGGCTGAGTTCAAGGTGCAGTGACAGACTGAGAATCCTGTTTTTTGTGAAAGAGGAGGTGGAGGAAGAAGAGGAGGGGACAAGGGAGGAGCTTTGCACTGAGTAAATTCCGGCACACAAAATGTTTGTGTGTGTGTGGTTGTGTGACAGACAGTGTTTCACAGCGTGTCACAGTAAGTGTGTGTGTGTTTGTACACATGGTGTATGACAGGGACCAAAACAGAGCAGCAGCGTCCTGCTCAGCAGACCTGCAGTGGCAGAGACAGGACGAAACAGGGACAGAAAAGACTTTGATTGGCTAAAAGTTCAAACACAGGGATCAGCTCAGAGAGAGCATCAGCTCTGTCATCAGCTGTGCCAGACAGGAAGGACACTTCTGAATCCTCATCAATACTTACAGCATTCACTGACATCATTCTTCACAAGGAGGCCAGAAAGACACAATGGACAGCTGCAGGTCAATCCAACAAGAGATAACTTCTCTGAAAGGTATTTCATTCCTGATTTTAATTCACAGAATTACAGAGTTGTGTTTGGATTTACATGAAAAAGACTCAGGCCGGACACTAAAGATTGAGGGTGGATATTCCATTGTGTTATTGGCAGACAGGGAGGGGTGTCTGACTCTGCTATTGTTTGAGAAGCAGCGGAAGCTTCAGATAACTCAGCTTCTGTATTATATTTCAAAATGGGACTTTTCTAAAGCGTATAGCCACTGTAGATAAAAGCGGAGAGGGAGGGTGCTCCTCTCATCTACATGCTGGATTTCTCTCCCCTACTTCTGAGCTGTTGTCAAAGAACATTGTGTCACTGTCTGTCACCAGAGACGAATACTGAGTAGGACTGAAACTCCCACTTTTTGACTGATGTGCGCTCTGACCTCATATTTGCCATGCAAACCCTCAATGCAAAGCTGAACATCAGCTTGCCTCAGCTGTAGTTAGTGGTGAAATAAGGGGCAGCTCTACTGTGTGTGTGTGTGCGTGTGTGTGCACGTGTGTGACAGGTGGTTTGAATTGTAGCACAAAGTTTTCACATAAAATAGGGGAAAAGATGGAATGACTGACAACAAAGATGTCTACATATTTGTTCTCTGTTGTATATCCCTGCATGTTCCAATAGTTGCATCTCTTCAGCATGTGACCCATCAGGTTTGACCTCTCAGAACAAGTTATGCACGCGTGCCGTTCCAGTTTCTGTTGTCAGACTCTCGATGAGTGACCTGCCTCTACCTGGAGGCAGCTTTAAACTGATAGTAATGATGATGACGGGTGATGAAGAAAACGATAAGATGGCCATTGTTTCTAAACAGTGTTAGTAAAGTCTAATAGGTGTAACTGGTATGTGCTGGTGGCATATTTCTCAGCAGCCTCTAAACAAGCAGACAGACGTGTGTGTGTATACATTCCAAGATTACACAACAGTAGTCAAATGTGCAATATTTGCAGAACCATATACAGTGTGTCGAAGGCCTTCAGGCAACTATTACGAGCTCTGCAGGAAGATAAAAAAAAGCATTGGAGTAAAAATCCAAGGAGTTAGCATTGGAGTAAGAATCTAATACAGCCCCACAAGACTCAGAAATGAAGTCACCAAAAAGGTCCAAGACCAGACAAAATGTGATCTGATGGTGAGATGATGCCACTCCCCAACCTTATAGGGTGGAGACGGGTGGTGGTCGGGTAGAATGATGGCGTAGGGCTGTGGTGGTCACATTGATTTTCTTGATAAATGAACACCACGCTGACTCAACACTCAGACCCCAGCCATCCAGCACCCACTTGTTTTTCCCAGGAAGTGAGCTCATGCTTGATTTAGAATCACATGATTAATCATAGTGGGAGAAGCTGGGTGGTATTTATGATCAGAACGTTAGAAATGATCACATGAATCAAACGTCTCAGGTTCATCAGTGTCACAGCGTGAACCTTCACATAATTACAGCTGTGTCACTGTCTGCGTTTTGGTTTTTCTAGAGACGTGTGTGTGTGAGTCTTCACACAGTTACACTAATAGGAAACCATTTATTGGATCTCACCAATGTGTGAAAGTCAGACAAGGAATTTGAGCGACATATGTAGATAGCACTTCAGAGTTTGATGCTCACCCATCAGATCTTTTAAATTGTATTGTCATCGGTTTATGCGTTACAGGCCAGTTCATGTACAGTATCATGAAGGCATCAGATTTACAGTGTCTCTGTGTCACTCCATTTCCTCCCTTGATTTCATTCTCCCTTACACTCCTTGAGGGAAGCCATGTAAAACCCCACAGGACCTCCTCTGTTGGACCTCCTAACCGATATCCACAGACAGCTCCTGTTTGCATTGGGAGCATCCAACTGTCACACTGCACCTGACCTGTGGCAAATATAGTTTAACAGACAGCTTTTGTGGAGGTGAGGAAAAGATTGGAGACCCTGTCTGTTTTTCTCAGTCAAGTGGATTTGATGTCGATGTTTCAGGAATCCTCTAATGTCGCTCAAGCAGAGGTGAGGAATTCAATCCCATAATACATGACCTGTAACTAGTGTAAAAGTGAAAATACCCCCAAAGAAACGTGAAAAAAGTACATAAGCACAGTATTGAAGTAAATGTACTTTGTTACATCTCATTATTGATTCCCACTAGTCTCTTGATCGTAAAGATAAATAGGCGTCATTGCTAAATAAGAGCAATGTCACTGTCAAAAACCTTTATACATTTTCTGCCTTTCAATCTAAAACTGTGACACAGTCGAGTTAGGAACAGGGTGAGGTCTTCGAGTGTGTGCAACTTCCTCTCTTCTCTTGAATTAAATCATTTTCATGATGCAGGAGATGCTGTTTGATTTGTAAATGTGCCTCTGGTGCATTTATTTGGAAAATAAATGAAATTCTCTCAACACATTTGTCAGCTTGCAGAAACACCACAGCTTGAGATAAAGCCTAAAATTAGTTTTTCAAATATAATGAGCACCGTGACGGAGTTCAGCGCCTCCCTCCTCTTCCTTTATGCATTCCTGAAAACAATAATAGATTTCTTTCTGTATGCGGTAATGGGTTTTCTTTCCCCACTGTCAGTCATGCACACACACAGCTCCCTAATCAGAGTAACAGGGAATTCCCTGACCTGTGATTCGAGGAGTTATGGCTCACACAGACCCTTTGCTTGTCTTCCTGCCTTCACTTCCCCTGTTTCTGTGCCACCGTAACCCCGTTTCCCACATGAAGAGCACTCTTACGTACACTCGGCTTCCTTCTCGTCATACTCTGCTGTACCTCTGTTTCCTGACCAGGATAATCCATGGCAAAGGTGACACACTGTGCTATTTATCAACTCTGGAGTGATGCAAGTTAAACAGAGGACAGGTAGTCCAGGTTATTGCATTCTCAGTAAATGTCAACCACATTTGCATTTGGATGTTTTCACAACCAAAACAATCTTGTGCCCGTTCACCTCAAACCTTTGAGAGAAGAATTGAGATGTGTGCTGGGGTTTTTCACACCATCCTTGCATTGATGCTGTTTACGTCTCACGATTAAACTGAAAAAGAAAAGTCATATGAAATCTGGTAGACGATAGAAGATATTATGCTGCGGTAATCGCATGTTGCTGTGTCAACTTTTACAGGTCACTGTTTGAAGTGTCTGTCTGCGCTGCCGTCATGGTGCATTCATGTGAATGATGAGCAGTGCCAGTGACAAACTGGCTGCTCCCATTATCACCAGTTTGCTGATTACAGGGGGAACACTGTTTGCATTCAGGACAGTTTGAGGCCTGCGTTTGCTGCCAGACATAAGGAGGCGCCACAGTTTGGGATATTGAAGAATGCGTTACTCATTTTTACAACAGAGTGAGAGGTACTACCTGCTCGCTGTGTGTTTGCTTTGCAATGTGGCACCTCACAGGGCTGTGAGCTGTGTGTCTGTATATGAGAGGGAGAGAAAAGCCTGTGGAAATATGTGTAACCATTACTGAAGTGAACACACGCCTGTGTACTTGTGTGTGTGTTTTGTTAGAGAGGACTTTCATGTGAATGTACAGAATCATGTCATTGCACTGGGCAGTTATTTTCCATCCAGTCATCAAGTTCTGCTCGTCATTGGATCACGAGACAGTGTAATGCCTTTTGAATGAGATCTCATAGGTTTGGACAAGTGTTTCATTTTCACATAACCTATCCTGATTCAAGATGACCATGATTGAAAAGAGCTGCAAGCCACTTCTCTGAAAAAATACATTCTTACCTCCGCCAAGGAGGTTACGTTTTCTTCTGCGTTTGTCTGTCTGTCTGTTAGGTAACAAGATTATGCAAGAACTGCTGGACGGATTGAGACAGGGCACTGTGCAACATTTTCATTGATTACTCAGAGAATAAATTGTGGATCTTGATGAAAGATCCACAACCTGGTGGAGATACAGTATTCTCTCTCTGTGTGCCCTCCCAGTCTTTCTTCTCAGATAGCTTTCATTTCTATTACAGCCATGAAGAGGTCAAGCCCGAATCTCAGGCTGTTAACTACTAGTTTACTCTACAAAATATGAGACATACTAAACAATGAACCACACTAGTTACTGAAACTTGAAGGGATCAAATTGTGTTTTACTTTGTCTGATCAATAATCAGAAATCCCAGACCAACGACAGAGATATAACAAATCCTGACAGTTTCAGCCACAAAATCTAACCAGCACGTATTTGCTAATTTTATTGATAAATTAATTGCGCAATTGGCAGAAGAAATGATCTGGATTATTCCCTTTTCTGTCCAGCAGCAATTTATTTGGTCAGTGTGAAGGTATTGCTCGTTTTTTTTTCTGTTAAAATCTCTTTCTATCCTCAGTCGTTATCACTCACATTAGTATGAATGTGATTGGTAGCTGGTAGCCAAACAGCTGGTGAAGACATGAATGATGTATAATGCTGATCTGCTCATCTATTACTTTGCTTTCAGTCTTAATTAACATCATCAATCATTTACTCTAACTTACTTTCACGTGTGTTGGCAGAACAGTGTCCTCTTCCTGTTGCAACACAACAACTGAAGCATTAACACAAAAGTGTAGGGTGAGGATCTATAGATGTTGCCAATATTCTCCTCACTGACTTTGTATGTTTATAGTAACAGTCTCTTAACAAAGTGAATGCTGTGGTAATTCAATAGCCTGCAGAGAACATATTTAAGCTCTATGACTTTCACTGAATTCCATAGCAACTTTTTATAACTTTATTATTTTACTGTATATCCTTGCTCCTTCAGTTTTAGGGCCAGTGGTCTCTAGTAGTCCGTGGATGACACCATTTCCAGGTACTGTTGGGACATGTACTGCTCGGCTCACTCTCCTGACTGTTTCCTGTAAGTGCTACTATGTTGGATCCATGTCTCGCATCTTGGATTTCACTGAAACAACTGAGGAAACAAAAAGCACAAAGACAGGAAGGAAAAAATAGCAGGAGGTTTTTGAAGACTCGGGGAGTTGTAGTTGCCTTAACGGAAAATGGTGTTCAGGCATAAAACCTTTGCTGCAGTGCTGCCACATTCATTTGGATTATAATGGATGTTTGCTTGTTGAGTATTGCAGTAATGCAACTGTGATCTGAGACAGCTGGCTGTGAAAAAGGCCAAAAAAGGGAACAAACGGTCAGAAAGAAGCTGCATGTGAGGAATGAGATGAGACTCATGACTCAAGTTTACAAAAGGACAAGATTAAAATTTGGGAGGACAGTTTATGAGTCTCTGCAGCTTTGCTAAGAACTTCTCCTTGTGGACTCTTGAGCTTGAACTTGAAGTTGAAGGAATGATCGGCAGCAGGGCTCTTGAACTTGGAGTGTGTAGTCCTTTTACAGGTCATCCGTGTGTGCTTTTCTCCAGTCTGCATTCATGGGAAAATCCAACCCAGTTACATTTTCCCATGTCCCAGACTTTAGTTTCTTAAATGAGATGTTGAATCCGACAGGAGGTGACTCATTGACTAATCCTCAGAGGCAGTCACTTCTCTGTCTTGGGTTTATTTATTTGGATTTCTTCATCAAAAAGGAAGAACGATCAACAATTGATTTAAAGTATGATAGGTCGCTTAAGTGACCACATACAAATGACTCATTCATTCTGACCACACACTGATTGTTGGCTACTTAAGAATAACAAGTTAAAGGGTAGTTCAGAGAAAAAAGAAAATTCACTCATTATCTCCTCATCACTATGCGGATGGAGGGGTTAGTGAAGTGTTTGAGTGAACAAAACACTTTCAGTGTTTTAAGGGGTAAACCAAAGTCAAATCCAATACAACTGAAGTAACTGGTGACCAATTTTTCAAACGTAAAAAACGACAGAAACAAAACATAACATTCCTCCACACTGCTGCTGTGGTGTCATCCTAGTGTCCGCAAGTTGTCAAAATAATGAATATAAATTCAAAGTGATATTTGCTCTGTGGCATATGTTTCTTTATGACTACATACATTGCCTGTGTACTATATACATGAGTGGGTGGGGTCTGTGGAGAGAATGTGTCCAGGGCCCCTGGTCCTAATGATCTATCCATGGTTATATGTCTTTGCAAATAATGATCTGATGGCAAACATCTTAAGAGAATGGACACAGAGATGTGCTACTTGTGGATAGGTTAATGCAATGGAATGCCTTGTGCTGGCATTCTTTTTTCGGATTTACCGTCCGTCCCGTATATGTCCATCCTGTGTATGTCCGTGCCGTCCTTCCATCCCTCCCATTCTCGTGATCACATTACCTCAAGAATGCTTTGCTGGTACAAACACTCAGATTTAAGGATGAACTATAGATTTTGGTGGTCAAAGGTCACAGTGACCTTATATGAGTCTGGACATTTTTTTTGATGTCTACAGAAACAGCAGTGGTTGGCGGAGGCTTACTGATGTTGTGTGTTATTTCTAGTTTATTCCTGCTACTGGTGTGATGAGCACTAAAAGACCAGCATGGACCCAAATAGTTTCTTTGAACCCTGATAGTTTAGACTTTCAGTGATTTCTTTAGTGGATTTATTACTTGTGTAAATGTTTGTTATGTTGTAAATCAGAACCATGAGGAAAAGGTACTTTGCACTGATGTGGAGAAGGTCATTGAATCAACTCAATGAGTTTGAATAAATGAATGTGCACAGGTTTCAGGCAGAGAATGTTCCACAGGCATTCAGGACTGTTTGCAGTTTAGCTCTTTAACAGAAACAGAAGTGATCGACTCTTCAATGAAGTGAGGAAATGCTGAATTTAATTATCCCAAATGCAACAACTCGAAAAACACTGACATCAAACTAACTGGAATCTTTTGTTTAAAAGGGCCAGTAGCCAAACTAAAGCCAATGCTCACTATCACCAGCTATGAAGCGGATTTTCTCCCCCGTTTATTCGATTTTTGCCCTATTTGCTGAAAATGAAATGGTTACTTTTAGGAAACTATGGTGTCACATAAAAATTGGTCAACTTTATTTATAAGACTCAATACAATGGAAGGAAGGCTTTGCAGTAATCAAGTCGTGCAGAGATCAAGGGATTTAAAACAATCTTCAGGTCGTTAATAGAGAGGAAGGGACTTTTAATAGCATCTGATTCATCAGCATTTACTGTATCTACCTCCACCCACACCAGTCATCAGGGTGAATTGAGTTACTATCACCTACTCTTTTTTTTTAATGTGACCAGTCTGACATTAGATGTTTGCAATGTTTCGTTTTGAGATAAAAAATGTTGATCTGCACAGGAGGATATTATGATTATCATCAAACGGAGGAGGTGCTTCTGTGTGGTCTGCGGTTATTGTTTCCATGTCCATTCTTTCCAAACATTTCTTTGTATTTAACCATGTGGGAATTCTAACACATTCCTCAGCTATTTATAATGTGTCAGGCTTGTTACAGCTGAGGTTTATCAGCACTGAATCCAGAATCTCTCTGAGACATTAAACTGTATAATTGGTCAGTTTCATTTTATGCTAAAGTGTTTTTCTGTCGTTGGAACATCAGCTCTTTGTCACTGACACATCTGGTTTCACACCCCCCTCCACAATGCCTTTAAGCAATTTGTTCACAATTCAGGACATTCCTTATCCTTGCAGCCTTGCTGGAAAATGCATCATGTGTAGTTTCCCCTCTCTGTTGTTGAACTATTTTTGGTGAGAGTGACGCCCAGGGGAAAGACCTCGCATTAAAGTAGGAGCAGCTTGGATTTCACTTAGTGTCTCCCTCATGGAAAACGTGACCAAACAGAAGTCAAGGAGCCCAGTGGCTCGTATTGACTGCGGTCAAAAGGTGAAAATCTGGGTGTCAGCTTGTGGCTTTGGGTGCAGAGTGTCCATCAGGTTCACATAGGCAGTGGGGGGTGTGGATGATTGTTTTTATTTATCAAGTTATCAGACACTTCAAGTGGTAGCTAAGGAGGCTCAATACCGAGTTTCTTAAACCTGTATGAACTGTATTTGTTCGGCCACTTGGGGGCAGCACCACAAGCTGACGGTGACATTAGTGTCAGTGTAGTGTAGAAAGATTCAAAGAACAGGTTGAGATTAAAGAGCGAACAGTGCAATGTAATGGGGAAAAAAAAAAGGATTAAAAGATCTGATGGAAAACATTTGGAGCTCTGACTCTTCATTTTCAGCCTGGCTCTAGGGACGTGCTTACAAGTTAATGGACCTGACACACATTTACCTGTTATACTGTACAGTATTTGAAACATACATGGAAATGTACTCAAGGTGCTTGCAGTGCCATATACGAAGAATGGAAAATTCAGGAAGTTTCTCAATATGTGAGGAAACATTCAGACAGAAATCAAACGAGACACTCTTGTGCATAGTTTGAGTTTCTGAGGCTAAAAGTCCCAGATTTAAAGATGATCAAAGTTCATGATAGAAAAAAATAAGAAATATAATCTTGTTGGAGATAGGTATTAATAGAATAGATTTTTAAATGATCAAATATCACAGTGTTGCCTCATGGTGATTCCTTAGTGATATCAACACAAAACAAAATATCTGACACTATTTACACAAGACTGATTGTTAAAGGAAATAATTTAGAGATGATGACTTTCATGCTGTGTCTGTGCTGTAATGTTGTTTTTGTTTTAAAAGCAGGATTAGTGGGTCGATCAGACTCAGAGAAGACAAATAAAGGCATCATCATTTTAGTTTCAGTGTCCAGTTTACCTAGGACCTCTCCTTACACAGCTATTTGACCAGAGTTCACTTGTATCCATATTTTTTTTTAATTCTGCCATTTACCATATTTACAGAACGTAACTGAATCTTTATCCTCAGGATCCATTTGCACTTCTCTCCCCTGGGTCTACTTGAAATCTCCAGGTTGGGTTAATGTGTGTTGTGCTGTGCTGCAATTTAAGACTATACGTTAATCATTAACCCTTTTTTAATGGAGCTCAGTTAAACACCCGCCTAGTGGGAGTATTTACACATCCCACAGGATATAACTGACTGTGCATTGTGAGACTTTTAGAAACTTGAATGTCTCCACCTGCACTGATGTAAACCTCACAAGCCTGATGATGAATTTCAGAGTTTAATGGGCTGATTACACACATATAGAAAACTGTTTCACCACGCAGACACACCCACCCAATTTTTACAGTAATCCCCAACTCATACATTCTGGCTGTGTCAGCACAAAGACTCGCTCAGACGACAGAAGTGGCCCCAGTCCAGTGCAGCCCTCTTCCTCTGTGGGACTCTTTTCTCACTAAAGACTGCTGTCTCTGTTGAATTTGTCACCCAGACTTTTTTTGTTTTGTTCTGCAGAACAAGAGACTCTTGGTTCGTTTCTCTGACACAATCTCACGATACACTGGACCTTGAACATGCCTTTTTTTCTCCTTCCACTTGAAGCTGCATGAAACCCTCACATTTAGCCTCATGAATAATCTAATGTGACTGTAATTATCAAGTATTTTTAATCTCATGTTTCACAGCAGCAAAGACACAAAGAGATTTTGCAGGATTGCATTTGATCCTTTCACTCATGTTCTTTGTGTCGGTTCAACTCTACCCTTGTTTGCTTTTGTTGCTGCTCAGAAATTTTAGCTCTTTTTCAAACACTACAATGCTACACACACACACACACACACATACACACATTAACAGAGGTATTATTATTATGAAGGGCGGCTCTGACCTGTGAAAAAGAAGGAGGAGTGGGGGGGACTTGTAATTCTGTTGATCTACACAGTGTGACGTGTTTGAAAGGGAGAGAGCGGAGAAGGAACACAGATAGGGAGAGAAAGTCAAAGATCCGGCGAGACGCACTGATATCAAACAAAGAGAGAGAGTTAGTGACTGTGGCCGTTTGGACTTGGTCGGTGGACGTAGCTGTAAATGTTCAGCATGGACTCCTTCAGCTCGAGCAAAGGTAAGACACACTCGCTGTGCATAACTGAACAGAAGTGCAGCTGAAAAGGAGAGAAAGGGGACAGGTGGCCGAGCTGAGGTAAAGTGATACAGGTGGAGAGCAGGCGGGGGGGGACATTACTGAGGGTGTGGCTGCACATGGGTCAAACTCCTCACACGGCAGCAAACACATGATTCAGTATTCACAGGATTCCGAGTCTGTCGGCGCCTGTCAGGAGACTGAAGTTGTCAGTTGTCAGATTTCAGAGACTGAAGGATAGTTATACTTTTAATGTTTCTGATTTCACTCAACTACTGCAGCTGATGTTGCAAATCAGAGAGCGTGACAGTTTTATGTGGCAACACTGGATTTACAGGATTTTTTGCTGAACCTCAATTTGGTATTTACATTACTGCTCCAGCCTGAAACAGACAAAACTACTTATTTTCTATTTATCTGCTTTTGTTTTGTTTTATTTATTATTTATTTTACAATTAGCATCAGAACATAAAACCATATATACAATTTGTACTAATGTAGTTAATCAAATGCACAAGTAATATTTGCATATGGATTGTGCAGAATATTCGGGGGGGAGCGTTTTGACTTTGATGGATACAGTAGATAGATGCATCAGAACCCAACCAATATGGTGATATATTGATATTAGCTGAACACAGCTTTATCAGTACAGGCGTAAAAAGAAATGTGTTGAAACGGTGTCATGACTGTCCACCATCGTGCTCCCCAGTTCATTACTACAACTAAACAAATATGAGTTGTATAAAGTCAATTAATATCATCAAATATCTGTATTGGCCTAAAAACATCCTGTATTTGTTGCTTCACATACATTAACTAGTGTTCTGTCTGATAGGGATTATTTTGGTTGTAATTTACAGAATAAATGCAGCCTAATGTGTATTGGAATTTGACACCGTTAGGTCATCCAGCAGTTATGAAGCGATGAATACATCAAGATGAATATGTGCACAGCCTGAGGGGATGAATCTGAATCTTTGTCTGTCCAGTCAGAGAGAAAGAGGGATTTCCCTGCTTGGATTTCAGCCACTTCTTGTTGGATGTAGGGTCCAAAGAAGAAAGTGTGTGATGAAGCAAAAACATTTTATTTTAGTTTATGAAGTTTATGAAACTTGAAATAAACATTTTATATTTTTCTGTATCTTGGCAATATCATCTTATGTGTGCATTTACTTCACTATTTCCTCAACATAATCAAGCAATTAATAGCTAATTAAAAAAAATTATAAGGTGCAGTTCTAAATATGATTTAGTTAAAAGAAAATCTAAATCAGTGTAAATATGCAGTACATACGATACACTGTATGTTTAACTTAACACCATGTTTGGTACTATGGATAAGACGTATTTCCTGTCAATCAAAATCAATGTTAAAACCCTAATGAAGAGCCCTAATGTGAATTAAGCAGTTGTGCTTAATTGTGTCCTTCACAGCAGTGGTTCTCAAATGGGGGTCCGCAGACTCCCGGGGGTCTGTGAAAAGTTTGCAGAGTCTGGGAACCAGTAACTTTCCTTTATAGCACCTGTAAGAAACTTTGTAGTCATCATGTGTTTCTCATTGAATCAATGTGTCGTCCATATTCTGGAGCCTGTTTGCTTTTCTTGTCTGTACTCGCAGGGAACACACAACAACATGTTTTAAAGCTGGTAATGATTGTGTTCAACATAATAGAGGCGACTGCAGCTTTATTGTCCTCATACCAATCCTCAAAACATGTTATTTTCCTAGAGTTGTCTGGAGTTTGTTTCATTCTTTTCAAGGAGAGGTGACAGCTGAAGTTGTAACTAAACCCACTGTATCAGCAGTGAATGAAAGATTTTACATGAGCGCGGATTACCCACTGGGATCCGTGGGAATTGAAAGGTTCCTTTCGAGGACCCAAAACATTGATTCACATATGAACATACACAATATACACACACAAACAGCCACAGCCTTTATGTAAAGCCCGTGAATTCATTGTAACAGTTCATGTTTAGCACGTACAGTCCCACAGGTACTGTCAGAGCTACAGATGTAGATGAACAGATGATGAGTCAGGGTCACAGGTGTTGGGTTTTCTCCACATACTGAATATAAAGATTGACGTAGATTCCGGGTCCGGAGGGTGAAGCCAATGCTGGAAACCTGTATTCTCTCGAATGACCAGCAGAGGGTGACTGTTTGCTAAAAGAAGTCAGTTTCTATAGGGAAAAGGACCCTGCTTCTCACTTGATATAACATCAGTAAACTTTTCCTACGCTCTCAATCACTGGTCGGTATGCATTGGGGCATGATTAATTTGCGATTGACTAGTATGGCCCAGTGGGTGCCGGTCACAGGTGTAGGTGTGTGTGCAGTGTCATCGAGCTCTGATTCAAGCTCAACCCTCACTCCTCCAAATATGGTTACTTCCAGTTCCAAATTTCCACAATGGCGCTGGACAAAACGCTGAATCCGAAGTTTTAAACCGATGAGTGACGTCACTGTGGGTTGCCACTAAAGCTGTTTTCAGACATGCACTGTATTCCAGAAATGTTCCAGAAAAATGTCTATAGTAAAGTGTTCGGAAAGTGTTAGAGTAGGTTCATGTGAGAATACAGCAGGATAATATCCAGTGAGAGAGTGGACGCTGACGAGTGGCCCTTTTGGTGATAAGGGCCAATGTCAATGTGCTGTAAACCAAAATCTGTGATTTCCACAGCAGAATTTATACCTGAACCCTCTGGAAATGTTCCTGCTGGTGTGAACTTGTCTGACCCCTAGAATCTCCTGGTGCGTTCTTCATATGTGAAAAGAAAACTCAACAAAATGTCAAGACCCAATTTTCCAGACATTTTCTGCAACCCCCATGTCACAAAATTCCATCTGTGCCAAGTGTCTATTCTGTAGTTGTAGCATGAACCAGGGTTGAACAGAATAAAGTGAATAAGAGCATCAATTAAAGAAAATCGGATATCAATAATCATTCAGTTCCAGACATAACCACTTTACTGTATATGATGCACTTCTTGTTGTTGTACTGACAGAGAGGGTTCAGCACCACTGGTCTCTTAATGCTGCATCACAGATGAATTCATTCTGCAGAGGTGTAACTCTGCAGTAAATGGATACTGACTGTGTTCACTTGGTCCTGAGCAGATTTACTGTCTTGTCGTCGCTCACTGCTCCCTAACTTGCCTCTTTATGCTCTGTATCAGCAGCCTGAGCAGTATATTACTCTCCGCTCAGTGTGAGGCCTCCGAGCTGCTGACTCTCAGTCCAGAGCCCACAGAGGAGGAATTTTTCCCTCACTCAAAGACGCTCTTTTCCCCTGTCACACTCTGGGATTACCGAGAGAAAACGTTCCCACTGAGCTTCCATCAGGCTGCAGCACGACTCAAAGACCTCCCACAGAGTGAGAAGTGGTGCTGTAATGTGTGTGTGTGTGTGTTTTTCTAAATGTTTGGCTGGTGGAGGTTTGTCTGTCTGGCAGTTACCAGTGCAACTGACACTGGTGCAAATGTGTTAGGGTTGTTGACAGAAGCAGGTTCCAGTCACCAGCTCCTAGTGGGTGGTCAAATATTCTATTGCAGAGTTTGGGCCATGGACTCGTGTTTAGAGCAGGAATGTCAGTGAATCAGTGAGTGATTCTAACAGTGTTGCTGCTTTATGAAATATTTCTGCAGCAGCAGAAACACATATCTTGATCAATCTGCAGCCTCTGAGTTAAGAAGTGTTGCATCAAATCACTGTGCCATTACTCATGGCTGTCCACTGTGTTTACCATTATTACATCACCTCAAATGACACCAGACAGCTACAAAACAAGAAATCCTCACAATATCTATCAGAATGGACTGATAGGACCATAGACTGTAATTAAAGATGGATGACAGTCTGCACTTCCTCCCACTATGCAGAAATAAAACCAACTTATCCTGGATACGAACGCTGCCATTTTGCACATTTGGAGCGAGAGTCTGTACTGCATCGATCCGGGTAGAGATGCTGTAGTGAGCTCCTGTCGATACACCCGCTCGACCAATCATGAGTCAGTCCAGCTGTCAATCAGGATGTCTTTTTTTAGCATCACTAAATTCATTAAAACCAAACTTATTGGAAAAATGAACTCATGCTGTTCATCAGTGTTATAAAAACTACTTTAACTGACAGAAACCATCTGTTTTTCTGCACCTACATGAAACAAATTGCAGGGGCACTTTGAGATGTCCCCAGAATCTGTGTAACTGCTATGGCTTGTCATTGGACAAAATGTTATGACGTCCAATCAGGGCCTTTTCTTGTGGAGTTTGCATGAAGACTCTAAATTGCCCGTAGGTATGAATGTAAATACTCTGCCTCTTGCCCAATGTCAGCCGATTGGCTACAGCCACCTTGTGTGCCAAAAACGATAAGCTGTGTGTATGTGTGTGTTAGGAGGAGGACTCCTATACTAACACTGCATGCAGCTATACGACTGACATGTTCAGAAAACCTTTTTCAGCAGTTTCAGAGAACTGGCTTTTTCCAGAGCTTTCAACCACAGCTCACAGTCTTCATCAGCACTTTTCTCAGTGAGTGAACTTACTAATCAAACTCCATCCCCTGATGAAAATTACATGTGAGATGAGATGAGGCTGAAGGCTCTGAAGTAAATGAACTTGATGAGATGAATCTGTCTAACTACTGTTTCAATGTTTTATTATCATCTATCTACTTCTGTCCGTCCTGGGAGAGGGTTCCCACATTTGTAGTTTCTGTGTTTTTTCCCCTGCTGAAAGGGGTTATGGTAGTTTTTTTCTTGAGGGTTGAGGACATATGGGTCAGATTATTATTATTAATTATTCTTATGATAAAACTGTCCTCATCAAGTTGGAAGATCATGGAACATGGTGACGTTTCCTGGGGAGCTAACAGATAAACTAAAAAACGTGGCCTCAAAAGGAAATACACTTCTGTAAATGATACATTAGAGCTCCCTTTGACACTGAATAGATGGATGTTCCAGGAAGACAGTTATATGGCTAGAAGACAGACTTTCCTTTAAACATACTAGTGTACTTGGAACATCATGTTGTCCTTGACACACCATCCGGCAGCAAACTGTCCGTTCAGGAAATGTGACGATGATGGGATGTTCCAGAGGAGAGTCTGGCTGCCTCCTCTCACATCCTGTTGTTCTGTGTTTAGCCTTATATATTGTTTTAATGTTCACTAGCGTAAAACATGATGATGATGGTGATTCTGGCAGCAGCAGTTTTCACACATCAGCTCTCTGTAGGGCTGCTACAACAAATGCAGACAGTTATTCAAGTGAAACTTGAATAACATAATGTCAGTAACCACTTTAGATTTCTACATACTTGTCCGTTTGGGTGAAGAAGTTTAAGACATGTGGTTGGTGTCCAGTTCTCCAGCTGGATGTTTTCTCGTGGATGTTCAGGAAATTCTTTTTTCCCCTTTTCCTGTGCACCAATTTCTTGCCAGAAACCCTATCTTAACAAGATTTAATGTCATCACAATACATCTGTGCTTTTTAAATAGGACTGGGTCATTGATTAAGTGGGTGGCGTGCAGTGTGTAGCGGAGCAGCAAGGGGTGGGTGGTGTTAACCATGAGTTCTGTATATGTAATAAATACCAAGGTGGTGTTATGTCATCATTGTGAGGAGGACCAGTGCATCTGTGCAGTGTTAGTGACAGGGGGATCTCACAGAAGTGAGGCCGACCAGTGTGTGACTGCGGTGCAAAATAAGCCCTTTCATCCAAGATAGCAGAAGTGACTAAAATGAAACTTCTCATCATGTTGTTGTTGTTAGATTTGACAGCAGTTCTCAAACATTAAGCGTTTACCCGCTGTTGCCTCTCAACAATGAGCAAGAAAAGACTTGCGTAGTAAATTTCTTATGCGTATGTTTCACACTGCGAATGCTTACAATGACGTCTGCAAATACCTGATCTCAGAACAGTGCAAGCCGAGTCAGCATCAGCTTGACAAGCAGATAGTCTGTAGCCAGTCCCCTGTCAGAGGTCACAGGTTTGTAAAGCCTATAAGCTGCTCTTCCCTCCACTTGACAAATTCCAGCCAACAACAGGACACGGCCACACCCGCGAAAGTGACAGGGATGATGACTGCAGTGGCTGGAAGTTAAGCTATCGTCCCGAGACACGTGCTGATCATTTGACAGCTTTTTAAATGTCACCTTTGGCACTTTATTCGATGAGTAATGGAAAATACTGGCAGATGAATTGATAGTGAGAATAGTTGTTATGTTGTTGAAGCCCTGGACTTTATCATCTGCTGGGATTAGCCCTGACGAATGTTTTGTATTTTCATAAACATGGTTCTACTGTATTTGTGTTTAAATTCTTAATCTTTCCTGAATTATCTTTTAACATCGTCCTGTGAGTGTCAAACTGTGAAGCCCTAAAAAGAAGACATAAGCATTTAAAGGGAGCGATGTGGAACGTCCATTTTAAATCTTAACCTTAACCTTTTAAAACCTGCCCACTAATCCTCACAATAACTGATAATGTCAAACACTGAACATAAACATTCACCATAAACACTCAGTGACAATCAGCTGTTGAAAACCATTCCAGAAGATAGACAGGTCCAGTTTTAGAGCGGGGATATTCCCCTGATCACTGATGTCATAAGGTGATGATTTATCACAGTGTTGGTTCCACATGGGAAACACCATCAGGGCTGATGCTATAGAGCTGGTGTCCATACGCAGCTCACATGCACAGTGGAAGTGTACGTGTCCTCATGAGGGGTCCTTCCTGCACAGAAGCAGAGTGACGTGGGTGGTAAGAGTCAAGGGCAGGGTGGACTGACCCCGTCATGAAGGATACAGGATAATGTCTGGAATCTCATCTGAAATAGTTTCATTGCTGAGGAGGTCTGGAACAGTTTAAGTCCCCATCAGACCCTGTTTACTGTTATTCTCTCACATATTAAGATTATAGTCTTGGGTGTTTGGGAACCATTCTCTAATGGTGGGAGTACTCTGAAATTTACAGAAACTGGAAACTTCTCCTTAGAAAAATGTGTTACTAAGGGTTTTCTTCATTTATAAAGCATTATAGCAGTATATTATTACCTCTGCCAAGAAGGTTATGTTTTTAAGGTTTGTTTGTCTGTCTGTCTGTCTGTCTGTCTGTCTGTCTGCTAGTTTACGCAAAATTATTGGACGGATTACCATAAACCTTGGTGGAAGGATGTGGTATGGGTCAGGGAAGAACCCATTATATTCTTATGAGGATCCAGATCAGGGAACGATCCAGGATCTTTCACTTTCTTTGATGTAGTGTAATAATGTAGTAACCTACAGACACTCATATGGTGTTATGATTGAGAATTATTTTCAGTTTTACAAAAAAAAAGAAATTGGATTCATGGATCTTTACGTAAACTTTCAGGCAAGTTTATGGGACAGATATTTATTTGTGTGTGAAATGTGGTACATATCCAAAGAAAAAATTTGGAACCAGTTAATTTGTTAACTGTTATTGTTTGTGTATTTATTTACAACTGTTCAAACTAATTTTGACAGATTAATACATCTTATTGCGCAGTTTAATTTTAACATTTGTAACACATTATAACTCGACTGGCACTCTCGAGCTCATACCTTCACAAAGGCCCAACAGTCTAGTTAATTCAATGGAGCTGCACTAATTTGCACACACTGATAGAAATCAGTTCTGTTTAATGTTTCAGATTTTTTATTATCAAGATACATTAATTATCTCTTGACAAAAATGAAATGTCAAACAAAAGTGGCAAAAAAATCCCTTGTCTGCCGCCTTAATCAAATCTAAGCCAAATTGTATGGGTCTTTCTTTTGCTCATACCCCGCCCTTCAATAAAATCACATTACACTGCTAAAAGACAGACACACAGACAGAAAACTATAGTAATTAAAACGTAACCTTCTTGGTGGATGAAATACATTCATCATAATTCTGTATATAGAATCTGTCAGGTGACCAGTATTTCCAGCTGCTAGATGACAATCACTGCTATTAAGATAAAAGTACAGTATTAGAGATGTTTAAAGTAGTTAGTACAAGTTCCTCAAAACTGCACTTATATACTGTACTAATTGTAAATGGATAAGTTACACTCTACCCCTGCTTTTCTCTCTCTCTATAGTTGTAACCAGCCACTTTCACATAAATAATAGAAATTCAAATCGGTTTGAATGTCAGGATTTTACCTCTCTGTAGGATTCCTTAGGAGTTTACCTGCTTTCTTTTTCTGCTTTGCTCCGTGTTTGTCCAGTAGATGGCGACATTATCCAGTAAACCTGCGTTTTGCCCTACATGTGTCAGTCCCACTCACCAGTCTTTCTGTGCAACGGGATTCATAAGATCCAGATTTCGTCTTGTTGCCAAAATCACTTGAGAAGAGATACACATGCTCTGAAGATTACAACACGATAATGTCATCCAGTGTCCCAACATGTGGAGGCAAATTCACACATTGGATTGACGCGCTTGCTCGTGTCAGAGGCCGCATTCATTCCTGTCGCGCTCTGCTAATGCAACACACATGGGGGACCTCTTTATCTTTGTCTCTGTGTTTGCTGGTTTCAGTTTAACTGATGGGATTTACTGCAGCGTGACTCTGAATGAATTTCATCCTTATATTCTTTCCTCTGTAATAAATATAATAGGGTTGTGTTGTGTAGCTTACATATGTTTATTCTTCCCCACAGCTCTGATTGTACTAACACTTTGTGTCTCTCTTTGTTTTGCAGGTGAGTGTCTCTTCATCTCTGCTGTTGTTTCTCTGTCACTGAGGATGGTCTGGAACATCTGAAGCTCTCGGCCAATAAGTACTCTGATTTAATTAATACAACTGGGGATTGCCATTACACACAGAGAAATACACATAGATTTCTTTATGATGTCCATTGCCAAGACATGTTTGCTTCTTGGTTTTCTCCTTTTCTACCATTACCTGAATTAAACCCTTCATGTTTTAGGCATGACCTTAGTCAACTTGAGCTGGAAACCAAATTATTAACAGTGCTTAAGTGTCACATGCATTGACAAGCTTGTCTTATTACTTCACTGATAGATGTATGCTGTGTTACACACTCACTTTCTGTAGGACAGTTTTTATGCAGCTTTAAAAGATTCAGTTCTCATGAGTCTGGAGGGTTGGGTCAGGACCTGCCCTTGCAGGCCAATCTTTTTCCCCTGAACTACATCTGGAATGTTTTACAGCCGCCATGATAAACCTACGAAGGGGCTGTAACACTTAGGTGTAGTCTGGCATCTTTTGTGGAAGAGGTCACTTCACTGCTTCGCTCTTAGTGTTGTAGTAGCTGAAGGTGTCATGAAAACAATGGTGTATTATTTACTCACTGTGACATTGGATCTCTGTTAAATGTCTGTTTATGTCATAGTTGGCTTTACATAAACTGTAGAGTGAAAGTGATATGAGGAGAATTGTAATCAGACGTTCTTGAAATGAATGTGTGGGAGTGTGTTTGAAGAGCAGGCAAACAATGATTCTTCAGTTACTTTGAACTTTACTCATAAAGCAAAAATGACAAGAACGTGTGTGTGCGTGTGTATGTTCGTCACATCAGAACTTTTTGCCGGTGATGTTCATATGGGTGATAACATTTCAACATTACATCTTTATCTCTGCTGTAGCGTCTCCAGTGCTCACTGGTTCACATTTCATCCCCTTAGGGTGAGAACATTCTCTTGCAGAGTCCCGGTCATATCGCTCTGGCTGCTTTACAAAGAGAGTCAAATTTTCCAGGTGATTGAGCTGGTGTGCATTTCTCTTCCAAGGCCGTGCCGACATTTGACACTCGCTTTGTGCACACTTCTCCTGCTGTGTATTCCAAGGAAACACTCATCGCTTGCTAGCTTCAGTTTTACCACAGGAGTGTACTGTTCATGCAGTTTTCTGTGCAAGCAACGAAGGAGGGCCCACACCTTTTTAGCTGCACACGCGGATCCATTGCAGTAAACTCGTTTTAGAAGCTCATGGTGTGGTTTTGTTTCTAAGACTGCACCATGAAGGGAGGCTTCAAAAACAGTGTGCAGTTCTCAGAGCTGCTGTGGGAGTAACCTGATCTCCTGTCAACTGAAGTTACTCTGCTGTTTTGTCCCAACAGGGGCCACACGCCCTGTAGGGCAAACTTAATTGTTACCTCCATATGATTTCCTGCAGGAGCCCTTTTTTGTTCCTGCACTCATGTGCGCTGAAGGGAAGCCTGTCCATTGTTTTAAAGCTGCAGTTTTAAAGTAGTGGACAACAGGATGTGGAGCAAATCCAGAGGAAGTAAAGAGGAAAGTGAAATGCCATCCACTGCAGCAGTGAGGACACTGTGGGTGGGGAGGTCAATGAATGCCCGATATGAAATAAGATTAGATTTTAGGACATTTCAAACAAGCTTAGACAAAGGTAAACTCACAAAGAGACTTCTAGTATGTCAGGGGCGTACCCAGGGGCGGGGCCAGGGGGAACTGACCCCAGCTGAAATTTGATTGGCCCCTTTAGTGCTCCTGTCCTGTCAGTCAGGCTGTATTTCTTTTATTTTTATATAAAGTAATTACTTACTAAGAATATTAACAATAAATATGATAATATGTTTAGAATGTTTAAGCATTTTTGAAGAACACAGTTTTCATTTGCCTGAAGCTTTAGAGCTAACATTAAAAAAGGAATGACTTAAAATGTGCACCTCACAAAATCAGAATTGTGCATGGATGTTGGACATATAATTGGCCCCTCTGTGTAGATTGTGGCCCCTTTATGGTCCCTGATTTAGAAAACCCCTAGATCCACTGCTGTTTCTTTGTGTTCTGTTATGTTTACTGCTTCCAGTGTGTTGTACATTGAACGAGCGCCTTAACAACAATCACCTGACATTTCATTAATCCTGTCTTGGATTCTTTCCCAGCTCACTGAAAAGAAATTGAGGGCACAGTCACAATTTAAAAATAGAGAATAATGTGAATTAATCCGTTCTCACATCTCACTCCACCCACTAGGTGAGGCTCCGTACCTGCATAATGAAATAGTTCTTTGAGTCACTATGTTTTAATCACTGCCACACAATCCATATCATTCCATACGTTGTTTTGTGACATTGTTGTCAGGCTAGTTTTTGTTCCTTCTCATTGCTGCATGAAAGAACATGTTGGGTACATTTTATAGTATATGTTTTTTTAACTCTGGTAATTATACTTGACTGTGGAGACAGACAACCAGGGCATTCCTGAACGTCTGTAATGTCAAAGAATATAATCTCGTTTAGAAAAAGCAAGGACAACACTGGTACTGGCACTGGCAGTAAGTCAATCAGATATGAAGTTCTATTTTATCAGATGCATCGTTGGTCACATTCCAGGTCTTCTGTTGATGCTGAATCAGATTAACTTCATACCTGTGTTTGTGTTTTTCATATGATGCAGGGCCGGTGCTCTTTCCTCGCCTCTCATCGGAATGAATGGTTCGAGGAAGTGAAGTTTGTTTTCCTGTGTCAGGAAAAAACCCACACTTCAGGCTCCACAGTAGTGGATAAAAGATAAAAGATCTTATCTGTCAGAGCTTTTATTCAAACGATCAACCACCTGAACTTTAATGTCACGTTGCTCCAGCTGTTGTGACTCTACATCAGAGAGTTAATAGGAGCCCTCTTGTGTGTGGTTCAGCTCAGTGACACCAATTCATGAAAGTTAGACAATTATTAATGATGGTGAGTCAGTGCTGTCAGTGACTGGATTTCAAAGCTGTGGGGGAACAGGCCTTTTCTCTTCGGAGACAAACTCTGAAATACGTTTTCTGAAAGTCCTTTCTTTTGTGAAAGACGGACTTGTCTGTCGTTCTGCTCTGAGGAAAGAAAGAATGTGACCGATTCATTCTCTCCAGATGGGTTTTATGGAAGTGAAGATAATAAATCACCTTATTGTCTGTGAGCGTGCGTGTGTGCGTGTGTGTGTGTGTGTGTGTGGGGGGGGGGGGGGGCACCTGTTTTGTATTTGTTTGCATTTCATTAGGCATCCTGAGGATCAACCTCTGTCTAAAAATACAGCTCAGTCTCTTCAGGTTACGATACCAATCCGCACATTGTGGCAGACAGTCATTAAGGCCAGAGTCCGGATCCCATGTCCACGTTTGTTGTTTGATAGCCCGTTGCCCATGGCAGCAGCGGCAGGAGCATGCCCACGCTCCCCGGGACCTCAACCGTGGACACACATGGTATTTGCCTAACGTGTGGGCTGTGTTGCCACAGCAACGCAAGTCCAGCATGACCACACCCATGTGAGGCTTGCAGACGCTGACTCATAGTGCAAATATTCAAGGTTTTTTTTTTTTTGTTTGATTCTAAAATGTGACTTTGTTTCATTGAGGATATGGTTTCATAGTGCAACACACTTCCTTTCTTTTCTCTACCCCTCTATGTTTCTGCTTTTTCACACAACATAAGCTCACCCACTCATCGCAGGCTGTGTGCGGCTCAAACCGGCCAGTTCCTTTTGGCTGGCACCACCACAACTAGCACTCCGTACGGCCATTTTATACTGTCCTCGCCAACCGCACTGTGGCGCCATTTTGTGGAAATCACCTTCCATATTCAAACATGACTCATAATTCCTGATACTTAAAATTTAGGGTGCACAGTCCTCGTGGGCAAAAAATGTAATATGAGTGAGTCTTCAGAGTCTGTCTTTTAGATTTCCTGCTCTTTGCTGAACCTCTGTGTAGGGAATGAATCCATCCACGTCAGAAAACTAAAGCCAGCATGTGTCAGTGTGTGGCTTTAGTTTAGATCATCATTATTTACTGTATAACCACATTCAAAAATATGTCCTCCTGGCAGTATGGACTGGAGAGAAAATGACTGCTCCTCTTTCAATGTACATGTGTTACAAGTATTGTTTTCAGAGAGAAAGTTGGGGTATTGTGTCAGAGCCATAGACTGTATATAATGATGGACAACATGAAAAGTGAAGCCAAAGCGTCTTGATACCTCCTGGTGGCTGGCTTCAGTATAGGTCATAAACCCTGCCTCCTCCATGTTCAGAGGTGGGACATGGACCAACCCAATAAAGTCAAAGTACACATCAAAGCAGGGTTATGTTCTGATTTTAGTTCAGCACACATTAGTGCTCTCAGTTCTTCCAAAAATCAAGTTCGAACAAATTTAAAATGACAACCCAAAAGTAAAAAAAATTGAACATTACTGGCTTACTTTACTGCTCAGTCAAGAAGGTGTGCAATATAGGTCAAGCTGATAGTGATCACCCTCTGCTGGATCAGGGGACAAACTACTTCAGAAGGTCTGATGTGTTTCTAGACTGTTTATCTTGAATCAGAATGGTTCATTACAGTTCGAATAAGTACTTTTACACCCACATTAGAATTAATGTTCGAAATTTCAAATATAAAGTGACAGCCCTACTAATCATCAGCCTGAACACTTCACATTCTTTCTCAACTCTTTGTCTCACACTCAACCACAGTTGCTAGAAACAAGTCAGAACTGATCAAAAGATCAAAACTGAGAACTGATCCCTCTGCTCTTGACATATTGTCACACCTGGCGGTTGTTTGCACATTGAAAGGAAATTTGCATTGGCACACTACATGTCGGGACTGTTGCTCCTTTGTTCTGCTGTTGCATGAGTCCAGTTTCAAGATTAACTCACCGTTTTTTACCAACCCATAAAAGACTTCATTGCTCCCTGTAAACCAGAGAATAAGAATGCAAGAGACAAAGCCAGAGCTGTTGTTTGGTGTATTTTGGAAGCTCTGATGGGGCCTTTTGCAGACTCGCTCCTTGTCCTTTGTTTTCAGTCTGTTTTCTTGCCCTCGCTTTTTTTCCCAAGTTCTCATCTTAATCTCTGTGCCTTTAATTTGTGAGATATCTCGAACAAGGCGTCCAGTGTGTATCTTTGTGTAATAAAGCGTGGGCCCTTTTAAATGTATGGGACATGGTGCAGGGTATCCGGGGCTGCAGAGAGGATGTGTCCAGCCTGGCAAGGCCCGCAGATTTATAGTGTAGATGTTCCACTGCATTTATGGGCCAGAGATGAAAAGATCCCCGTGTTCTTTTCTCACAAACCCCCTCCCTACCCTGAATGTACCCCTCTGCTCCCATTCCTTCTCTCTTTTTTGCCCCATCTTGCAGCAGGTCTCGCAAGGGTAAAACGAAGTAGTAGCAGTTTGGTTGGGACTGGAAGCATAAGGAAGCATAAGGAAGTTGTTCTGTTCTGTTGGAGGCGCTGAGGCCTTTGTATTATATGTCAAATCAAAACAGCATGGACAGAGGTGATCCCCTTGGAGATCGGTTCTGGCTCAGCCCGAGAAAAGGTAAGGGATATTAAGAAATCCAAACTGAGGCAGGATGCAGCGAGTGAATGATTCTCAGCATTGTCATAAAGAGGTGTGGCCACTTTTAGACAGCAAATATTTTTTTCTCATTTTGGGCTACAGAGAGTTAAACAGAGGGTTGAGCATGTCCTGGATCTCTTGCACAACAATGCAATCCATCTCTTGCATGCTGATTCTGATCCCTGGCTGCTGTTTAGCTGAGTTGGCTTACGGCTCTCACAAGAGAAAAAACAGTAGAGTCAAAGGCTGGTTCAAATTTTCTGTCCAGATTTTACTGCTGGAACTTGTTTGCAATACAAAGCGGTTTTGTAGTCGCTGGCTGTTTTTTGCAGTATTTACCACTAAAACTCTGAATTCTTTCAATTTGACATCAGAATGACAAGACGTTATTCTGCTTTGCAGACAGTATGCTGCAGGAGGAAATGTGAGAAGTAGGGGTGATGAGAACTTTGGCATCTTCTGCATCAGCTCAAGGAAAAGTTTCCATGGTTATCTATGGTCGATGCTGTTTCAAACCTGTCACAACACTGCTCCCGCTTTCAGTCTGGCCCCATTTACCCCCTCATGGGTGGGCTTCTGTCCAAGTCTGAGAGGCTGCAGGGGGCATTGTCGGGTTGGACACATCGAGACAAAACGACTAGCACATGACAGAAAGCTTATTAGAGTGACAGTAAGTAAGAATGAAGTATTTTTGGGCACTCCTGCTTATTTTTGGTAGGCAAGTGGGGCAAAGGGAGGCATAATCTGTGACTCCATTTCTTTCCACTCTGGAAAAGGAGAAGTCAGTGTGATCCGTGACTCGTGGATTTGAGAACACAAGCAGGGCCTGTCATTTTCACCTCAAGCCCACATCAGTTTATAGATTTTCCATGTGCATTTTTGCGTATATTGGCGAGACAAAAGCCAAGAGCTGGCTTTTCTTACTCTACCCACACAGTAGGCTATTCTACTTGGGACGTCAGCACAAGTTTTATGTTGCTGAAGCTTAATCATTCCCTAAAATATACGTTAACTCTTTGCTGAAGTTTTCTCTCACTTTTACACAAAGTTACACAAACTTTGTACACCACAGTTGTCTTTAATGAGACTTATGTAACTCCAAAGATATTTATGAGGCAAAAAAAGTTGAGGTTGGCGAAGCTACAAGAACACTTCTGCATATTGTCTTGATTGATTTCAGAACAGTGTCTATTGTTCGTGCTCCTCAACTCTGGAAAGAAAGAAAAAGTCCTTTGTTCGATCATAAATTGCCTCTTTTCTTTTACCTCAGTTCTCCAAGAACAGTTGATTATTTATTTTTGCAGCAGTGTGTGGAAATGCCAAAGACACCTCTCGCTCCCTCTCTGTTCACTAGCTTCTTACACACAGTGCCTCTTTGTCTGGTTCCACTTTGTGGTTTTGCACACTTCTGTGGGTTTGTGTTTGGTGGGACCGTTTGCAGTTTACGAGACTTTCTTGCTATAGCAACTCCTGAAACTGTCTCTGGTCTTTCTGTCTATGCATTGGACACATACTGTAGGTCCCTTCAGGTCATCAGTCATTAAGCCCACTAGATCATCGCAGACATGTCCAGGGACCGCTCTGCACGAGGGGTTAGTCCTTACAGCTTCATGCCTCTGGTATTTCAAAGGCCACTTGCTCTCTGTGTTTGAGCTCTAATTGAAACTGCTGCTCTTACTGACCTACACAGATTTCAGTCAAGGTTGTCATACAGTTTAAATGAGGGTGGGATTAAGGCCTCACAGTCAGTCAGCATGTTACAATAGACAAGTCAACAAGTTAGTGTGTATATATAGCCCAACATCACAAAGTTGCCCCACAGAGCAAGTTGTACAATATACAACACCCTCTATGTTGAGGCATTGAATTCAGTTAAGGAACTTCACTACAAAATAAATAAAGTAAAATAAATGTTCAGGTCTTATACATTTGCTCAGCTCTGTGCAAGTAATGACAAAAAATATGACAAATCTGTAAGCTTACTAAAACTGCACTCAAGTGTAAGAGTTGACAGGCATCCTAGCAGCTCTGCAAGGCTGTACTTAAACACAGCAATGTTTTGATCTTAAAGCTAACGTTAGCATGCTAACATCCATACAATAACAATGTTGCTGATGTTTATTCTCTCTGTCCAAAGCTGACAGGAATGTCGGGTTTTCCACTTTTGAACTTTTGACCTGATGATTGTGCTAGAATAAAGTGTAAGGATTAACAAACTGATTACAGTTTATCAAGAGCGGACCAGGAATGTGTGCAACACATTTACAATAATCATCCTGTATGCTTTCACTTAAAACCAAAGACGACCTCAGCCACTGGTGTTTCAAGAGGAAAGATTTGGGCTCAGCAAAATCAATACGTTGTACCCTCTAGGCTCCACGAATATATTACAGATTTCATGGCAATTCATCCAACAGTTAAGACCTTTCACTTTAAACCAAAATTATAAAAAGATAAATTTAGAGACTGCCAATGGTGCTGGAGGAGAAATTAGCTGATCACTACAATCAAGAGACTTTCTGGGGACCATGAATGCGAAGATATTTCAGTTTGGACCAAAAGTGGTCGACCAACTGTCCGACAGATCATGGGTCCGACAGACCCCTAGCATGGGTACAAAAGTTTAAACTATTGCAACAAAATGTAATTCTCACATTTAATTTAATGTAAAGTTTGTCGGCCTTATGTCAGTTACAGAAAAAAAGGTTGCAAATTTGTCACATCAAGACTTGTTTTAATTATTATATTCTTCTACATAATATAATGTACTATCGGTCTATAGAGGGACATTTACACTAATTTGCTTTATGTTTACATTGCACCAGTTACATTTAAAGATTTTGAAAATGTAAAGGATTTCTTGATTTCCTTTCGTTGACCAATTGAAATAAATGAATAAGTACATATAAGAACATAATCACTGTGTACTCCTTTCTCCATGTGATCACGTGATCTGGTTCACGACTTTCTAACTGAAGCAGATTCCTCAGTTGGAGGGGTTTGTGCTTTAACATGCGTCAGCTCTTTCAGGGGGCACAGCTGTCCCCCACATAGGAGGGGGAGGGGAGGGGGGGGGGAGGAGCCTGAGAGACAAGTTGTGTCAAGTGTAGTTTGACATAATTAGCACAATAATTCTCAAAAATAAAATGTTTGAGGTCACACTGACTTTGACCTTTCACCACCTAATTCTAAGCAGATCCTTCTTCTGTCCAAGTTTGTACCAAATTTGAACAAGTTCCCAAAAGGCAGATGGACGGACAGATATACAACCCACAAATATATTTCCCCAGACACGCCTGTCGCTGGCACAGAGGCATAAAAATAGGCTCAGCCAGATATAATAACACCACTTTCTTAAAAACTTCAAAAGTGCACGTCATGATTTGGAATAGGAGGCTTTCTTCCGTATTTGCCTTTTAAAAAAGATAATCAAATACATTTTTTTAGGTACTTTTTATTGCACATGAAAGAAATCAGTTTTTCTTTTGTACATTCAATTTAATGATTTTAATGTTCACACACTAAGTTTGTAATTAACTCACAATGCCTATGTGTCATCCTTTGGGACATTTGCTCTATAGTTTTGACTTCATCTACCTCCTTATTAAGGACGCACTGCACATTTGAGGGTAAGAAAGACCCTGCTGACCTTTTCTTTCCCTGGAAGTGGCTCGAGTGGCTTGGATCTGATGTCAGAATAGAAGGCACGTGTGCAGCACCAATAGACCGCCGGGTCAGGAGGCCTTTACGGTGGGCCAGTAGCCAGACACCATCAGTTGGTGGTGACAAGTCTATTTTGAGACTTGTAGAGTTCTAAAACTTTGAGGCCGGAGTTGACTCCAAAACCAGAAAAGTGTTCAGACAGTTCCCCAACATTGTATTACACCCTTATCTGCTTCAAATAGTCACATCCAGCCCCAATCTGTGGCAAAAATGCTTGCTTAAATTCTGAATAAAATATAGATGTACATCCCAGTACTCCTCTTAGACTCTGTTAAGGAATAATTTAATAAGTTACTAGCGCCAACTCAAACCTGCATTCAACTGCTCTAAATTACTGTAAGCAGTTTGAGAAGCAGAAACACATCATTTCCATGCCTCTGTCCGCTGATACAGTACCTCTCTGGCATATTTAATGTTTGGATGACTGAACAGACTGGGTCCCATCCAGAGTAGGGGTCACTGTGGCATGTTTGAAGTTCACTGAACACTTTGTGCATAAACAGTGCATGAAATCACATTGATATGCAGCCCAGAGAGCAAAGGCACCATGCACAGTGATGCAGATCCCCCCAAATGAGACATATTAGCAGATCAGCATGTCTATTTACCATCCTAGTTGTATTTGTTTGGTATTAATAAGTTCCTTGCATGTTGTTTTATATGACCTCCTATCCAATGGGTTGAATAATTAAATGCCTCAGAACCAAGCTAATTTGACGCTAACAAGCTTATGTGCCAGATACACGCATGCACAAACACAACCAGCTTGTACCTTCTATACGACCGCCTCTGCTCCAGAGCCAGGCAAAAGGCAATGTGCCGCATGTCATTGATAAAACATTTGTTTCGTAATACAGAGGAATGCTTTTCTCTTAGTGGGAACCTGAATATCCCTTTGTTCCTCCTCCGAAAACTCCACCCAGCCTTTAATTTGAATCACTAACTTTACCTGAAAGTCTAAAGATGACATACCGTAATCAGGGATGTTTCTGCTATAGGTGGAGTACATACTGGCATGTCCTGGGGCATCCCCTGCGAGACTGACTAGTTCTTAAAGAACTATTGTGTGAAAGGAATTGCTTTATGACAGTAGTGATGAGTGAGGTCCATATACCAAACATACTGTCTGCTGAGGAAACGATAATAATAATAATAATTAAATGTACTTATATTTATTGTTTATAACTTCTTTAAGCACATACTGTATGTTAAGACTACAGTTTTGCTGTCAGACAAGCCTGAAAATGTGATAAAAGTTTGTTTCAGATCTTTGCAAATTTCCGTATGATGAATGACAGTGTGTATGTAGTCCAGCTGTCCAGGACGACAGATTTATGACCTGCTGCTCCACTGCAGCCCCGAAAGCGGATAAGTGCCTCACTCACTTAGACCTGACTCACTTCGTTTGACTGTTGCTATGGTGAAAGAGGAAAAGAAAACATTTTTCCGCCAGTATTTGGATGTGTAATAGTGTGTGTGTGCGGTTTCAAGCTGCAGTAGGAATGCATCTTTTCATTGCTGCCCATTCACCGCGACCATAATTTCGCAACTAGATCACTGTGTTCCAGCAGAGTGCCGTCTGCTTACTCTACTCTTCAGGCCTTTGTCTTTCCAGTTATACGAGTGAACATGTATTCCTCTGCTCTATCTATCCGACAATGGTCAGTTTTGCTTTCAGTGTGGCTGTCACTGGACTGGCTGTGACAGGACACTCTCACTGACACAGAGAGACGAATGGGAGACAGATGAACAGGAGAGGGAAGTGATCCAGGGATAGTAATCTGATATCATGTTCCTGAGAGGACTGAAAAGGTTACCTACAATGCACAGTTCTTTATATAGTCGTGCAAGAGAGATTCTCGGCTAAATCGAGGAACGGAGCCCTAATGTTGGCAGTCTGAAGCACCAACACATGTTTAGGGAGCTTTACAGCCTGTTGCATCACTATAATGAGCTGCAATGAGAAACACTGATTAGTCTACGTTTCCTCCCTCTCCTGGTGGCCTGGAGACCCTCCAAACAAACAGATATGAATAGAATCAAACATATTTTTTTCTATTAGATTCAATCAGCATGGGTCATATCGAACTTGCAGTGTTTGACTTGTAGTGTCATGACAGTTTTGTCTTTACTCCTTCTGTCTATAAAAAGATTTGTAAGATGTCTCTGTCTATTAAAGGTGACCCAAATATATTTGCGCTGATGCATATACTTTCTCCTCAAATGTCACCAGCCTTGACTCTAAACATTCAAAGAGTGTGTGAAACGACATCTGAAAACCACACCCCATGAGTAGAGTAAAAGCTCTTCAGTGATATCCGATGGAGTAATGTGTAATACTAGACACCTTGTACTCCACAACCTACATAGAAGCACAGAGAGTTGACGTCTAAGATAGACGTGCGAGCCGACTGGTTGACTCTCTTTGTTATACAGTAACTAATCTGTGTTAAGAACAGTCCATTCATTGGGCTGGGGTGTGTGCCAAAGGGTGTGTGTCAGACAGTCGTGTTGTGTGTGTTTAGAGGTGTGTGTACAGTATATCGGAGGTGTATGGGTGGGCGTCTCTGAAAAAGTCACAGAGCGACAGAACATGTGCTCTCACACACTTTAATAGTGTGTCGCTTACTCACTGGATTGTACTCTTTTTATTTTTATCAAATTATATCAGACATTTCTGTTTTCATTTCGTCCTACTTCCTGCTGCTTTATTTACTTTAGTGAGAACCTTTTTCCATTCTGCTTTTTTCCTAAGAAATAGAGAGAGAAAGTAGGAGGAGCTGGACTGAGAAGTGTGCCTCTCTCTCTCTCGCGCGCGCACTCTCTCACACACACTGCCTCTCTTCCATTCTGTCATTGCCATCTCGGCAGAACGGAGACTGTTCATTCTCAGCTACGCTGAATGTAATGGGGACAGTACACTTTTGACTTTGTTTTAGCCAGATTTCCCAGAGGAATATTTGTTTTCTTCCAAGACAACCGAAGGAGAAAACACGAGGAAAAGAAAGTAAGGAAAAAAAGATTGCAAGGATTTGTTCTTTCATTTTTCTTTTTTTATTGAATTGAGAAACACGTGACAGCCGGTTTTGCCAGTGGATTCTTTAGGGACGTGTGGCATTAACACGTCCCTTTTCGTTCCTTGCTGTGCATATTAGTTTTACTTTGAGAGAGTTTTCTGACACAAAGCACAATGGTTGCTGGAATGCTGATGCCCCTGCGGGACCTCAGGGCTATCTATGAGGTCCTCTTTCGAGATGGTGTCATGGTGGCCAAGAAGGATAAAAGGCCTCAGATCAAGCATCCTGATGTACAAAGTGTGAGCAACCTACAAGTTATCCGTGCAATGGTGTCTCTTAAGTCCAGGGGCTACGTGAAGGAGACATTTGCATGGAGACATTTCTACTGGTACCTGTCTAATGAGGGAATTGTTTACCTGCGTGACTACCTCCGCCTGCCCGCTGAGATTGTTCCGATGACCCTGCAGAGGGTGAGGAAGCCAACCACCACTCTATCCGTTGCTCAACGGGCTGCACGGGTCCAGTCTGTAGAAGGCCCCACGTCTTATGTTCCCAAGCCGGGACTAAGGGGTGAAGCCGAGAGCCAAGATGCACTGGCTGAGCGTCAAGGTTACCGCCATAGGATGATGGGCCCTGGGGAGAAAGAAAGCTACTCTGATAGGACCCCCAGGTTCAGGGGTCGTCCAGTGGCTGCAGAATCAGTCAGACCAAAAGCATCATTGGAAGGGGAGGACCAGCCTCTGTTCAGGAAAGGTAGCAGCTTCAGAGGTGAAGCTGTAATGGTGGAGGAGAGCAGGGTGAAAAGAGTCTCCCATCAGCAGCCTGATGTGAGGAGTGAGAGGCCAATTACAACATCACAGGAGAGAAGCGCTTTTGGGGTCCAAAAGGAGAAAGCCCCAAGTTCTGTTTCTGTTCAGACAGCAGCTTTGAAACACGATGTATCGCAGACCACTCTGACATCAGTGTCCTCCAAAGCAGCACTACCATTAAGTGTGTCTGCTGTCGCTGATGGTGCAGGTGGTGCAACATCAAAGATTCCATCTGAACCCTTTACTCCCAAAACAAATAAGGAGAAGACCAAGATCTCTGGTGAAAAAACTCCCATGAAGTCTAACGAAATGATCCCAAGCCATTCATCTGCCGGAACACGTCCTGATACAGATGTCAAAGAAGAGAAGATTAAAAAGTTTATTGTGGATACAATTAAACCTGCAGAGGTTAAGGCTGAAGTGGCACCTGGAAAGCCCCAAGAAGTTATCACAGTGGCTGCTGTTCAAGAAACCTCCAGTCTTCTTACTGAGACTTGCACTGCTGCTCCTGTCAGTACAAAACCTGCTAATAAAGGTGTAAAAAATGAGAAGACAGAAAAGGTGATTGTGCATCAAGTTAAATCTGCAGAGGTGAAGACTACAATAGAAACTTCAACTGATAAGGTGAAGCCCCAGACAGTTACCACAAAGGCATCTGCTCAGGAAACCATCAAACCTCTCACTGCCACTACCACCACCACCTCTGTCATCACAAAACCTGCTAATAAAGATGTAAAGGAAGAAAAGGCACAGAAAGCAAATGTGAAGGAGGAATCAATTAAACCTGCAGAGCTGAAGACACTGAAGATCGATCATGAGAAGGCCAAGAAAACCTCCAGCGTTACCATTTCTTTAGAGACCAGTGAACCGCCTCCTGACTGTACCACCAGCGAACCAGTATTGTCCACTGATGCACCAAAGGAGATCTCCAAATTTATTGTGACCCAGGGGCCCATTGATGCTACCCTAACCTCAGTGAATCTCTCAGCAAAGCCTGAGACAGATGTAGTGCCCCTAAAAACAACCACAGTAACATCGATACTTGAGGTTACAACTACCGTTAGTACAACAACTCTCTCAGCGCCTTTGTCCAATGCTGAAGATGTACAACCAGTCAAGGGGGAAGCTACAGTGACAGAGGTTGTTACAAAAGAGGAGAAAACCGATGTAAAGGTGGTTCCTTATGTCATGAAAGGTGAAACCATAGTTATCGAGGAGGTCTCTAAAGTATCAGTACAAGATCCTACATTAGCACAAAAAGACTCCAAGTTCAGTCAAAATGTTGATGCCACAGGTGGAGTTAAGGAAACCAAACAAGTGGTTGAAGGAAGTTCCAAATCAAAAAGAAAGAAGAAGAAATCTCCAGGTGAGATCTCTAAGAATGTCAACTTTGAGGAAATGCAGGACCCAAAAGTGGAAAAGGAAAAAACCTCTAAAGAAAAGCCCCTGCTAGAGCCGGCAGAAAGTACCCCCTATCCAACACAATCCCCAATGATTACTTTAGGGCATGTTTGTAATGGTGTTCAGACTAAAGAGGCATCACCTGTAGAGAAAAATGAGGCTGAGGTTAAAATTAATGTGGAGAGGGAGCAAACAAAAGACATCCCGACAAAAGCTGATGGGAAACCAAAGGAGGAAGTCCCGAAACAAACTGAGACTATTTCTGAAGCATCATTACCTGTTGGCCATATCCCCACAGTGCCCCCAGTGGAGCTTCCAGGTGAAGCACAAGTGAAGGAAAAGGTTGCAGGAAGCACTGTCACCAAGATCACACAGGGACCATTACTCACTAAAGGCGAGTTAAATAGTAAGTTGCTGCACATGGAGCCAGAGAAATCAGAGGAAATGCCTGTCAACAAAGTTGAAACAGAGACTGTACAGAAAATAACCCACGTGGAGCTTATACAAGAAAGATCCAGACCTGAAAAGAAAAGCTCTGCACTGCAGTCAGAATCTCACAGACCCATAGCGGAGACTAAATCCTCTGTAAGCACAGAGAAAGCTGCAGAGGAATCTTCAAAAGGCAAGAAGAAAGGGAAAGGGAAAAAGCAGGCTAAGACACCAGAGGCAAAGACTATAAACACAAAGCCTGTCTTTTTGTCTGAAGCACAGGCATTACCCTCCACTGACATTACATCATTGCCCAAGGCCACAGTTAAAGACAGCCCTGTCATGGCCTCTGCACCGACGGGCACTAATGTTTCTACAAAGATGACTCCTAAAAGAATGTGCAGTGAGGAAGTCGGACAGGCAGCAGCTGTGCTCTCTGAGGCCCCAGCAGACAAAGGGGAGGTGGAGCCAACACTGCTCTTTGCAGAAAAAATCAAGCGGGAGGTTCCAAAACCAAAAACATCCTCCACTTCGAGGGAAGCACCCGCAGCCGGAGAGTTAGCGTCAGCAGAGGCAGCTGTAGCTCAGGCACAGGCCAGCCCCCTAGTCAAGCAAGAGGAGCCTCCCAGAGTTGCACAACATTTGGCCACTCAGACAGCAGAGTGCAGCACAGAGAAAACGCTCTCTGTTTCTGAGGCCTTAAAGCAGAAGGAAGAGAAGAAGAGGGACCTGAAGGAGGACACACCCTCTGCCACTGCCACTCCCGCAGCTGCTAAGCCTGACCAACCTCACCTCTGTGACACCTGTGAGTCTGTTAGCCCGGACACAGACGCCATGAGGAAGAAAATTGTAGTAGTTGAGGAGATAGTTGAGGTTAAGAAGGTTGTGAATCCTCAAGCAACTGAGGGACAGTCACCTCCACCTGTGCAACCTGAGCAACCGGAGCAAGCTGAGCAACCTGAGGCACAAGGAGAGGAACTGGACTTGGATGTTTTGGAAGCACTAGCCATAGAGCGGGCACTACTGTCGGGGGCAGCAGAGGCCAGGGTGCAGGGAGCCTCACCTGAGGCAGAGTGGGACCACTCACTGGATGAGCCAGAGGAGAAGAGTTGGCCTAACTTCATTGAAGGTTAGTTTGAGTGCATGCCAGTTTACCTACTTCCTGCGTTGTCTTACACTCTCTCTGCATGTGATGTAATTGGTCCTGCACCTAGGACCTGCACCTTTCTTGGTTGTGTGGGAGGTCTTAGGTATGGCTCTTGTGATGCATGTCGTACATTGTCATATATTTAAAATATTTAATACTCCAAAGAACCCACCCACATTGTAATTATGTCTGACTTGTATTATTTTGGGTGGTTTGATTACAGTTTATGGCTCAAAGTTGCATGTAACAGCTCCCAGTTTCTATTTTGTGAAGGTGACTAGAGGCAGTTTCTCTTTAGGAAAAATCTTAGTGAGATGGTGAGAAGAGTCCTTTGATATGTAGCTGTGATCTAATTATCTGCGTGTTAAAATAGATGAAGTATCAGTAACAGTGCCATAGCACACCCCACTGTGTATTTGAGACGCTGTCAGATTTCGCCCAGCCATTGTGACATGGATTCCTCCTCCACAAATAGTTACAGGTGAAAGTTTTACTTAAAAAAAAACAATATATAAAACTATACATCAATGATAATTACGATTTAAAACCTCAACTCCAAATTTCCCCACAATGCACATGCATCAATGGTAGTTCTATCTTCCATTAAGTATCAAAACCCCTAAATCAGACTTTTTGGGGTGGGGAATTCCTGTTCTGTTGGATAATAAATTGAGCAATGCACACTCTGAGAGTTTGCCAGTTGAGATTATGCAGACCTGCAGTCCAACAAGGTGGGGCTGTTTTCTGAGATTCAGCCTCGCCTGTTCCCTGTAGAGATACTTGTGTGAAAGTTAAAGCCCGACTGACGGAATGACTGACTGAGAGAGGGAGGTGTGGTTCATTTGGGAGCATTTCTCCTCTTTGCTCCAGTAATACTGTGTTCTTGGCATCAGTTTGTGTTCTCTGGTTGTTTCCTGAGTTCTCCTTTTCAGCCTGTCTTATATGTGAGATAAGCCTGCATACCATTATGTTATGGAATGCATGGGATCTGGGAGTTATGTAGGCAATGCGAGAACAGAACTGTATGCAGTGCAGTCTTCTTCTGTTGGATCTGGGAAATAACAGTTGCCGAAAGTACAAAGGAAGATGCCATGTGATGCATGTGGTTGGTTCTGCTGAAGTGAAACTGGCATTTGCTCATATTGAATCATGATACTGAAGTATTTTCATGTGACTTTATTTTGCATTATGTCTAATATTTCACAATGCTCATAAGTAAAGTAAGATGTTTTGGCTGCTATGATTATTTTTGTATCCCTAAGAGAGAGGGTGTCTAAGCACTTCACATGGGCGTCGCCTGCTGTGGGTGTGAGCAGTGGACAAAGAGTCAGGAAGTTGGAATAGCTTGCTCACAAGTCTATGGGTGTGTTTGTTTGGATCCTCACGTGACAGGAGATCTGGATTCAATTAGCAGCCTGGATCCTTTTTTCAATCGGTGGTGCTCATCGTCCCTTTTTTACAGTCACATGAGCTTGATATGACTCATACATATGGTAAACCACATGTGCTTTTCAACTTAACAGATCAGGATACAGCAGTGCCATCAGGGCACCACAGTGTTTGCTGACCCACTGCTGACATCTGCTGTCCATTGACCACCACTGTCTGCTGACTCATAGGCCAAATGCTACAACTGCAGAGGTGTTTGGATAAAACTCAAAGAAATACATATTTCACAGGATATAATAGACAGAGCTTGTTTTCTTTCTCGGTGTCAAGCTTTGCATTAGTCGGGTTGCGCAATGCTGCCAAAACTGTACTCCTTTATTTACCTGACATTGGATGAGTAGTGTTAGATAGATCTGTCTGATTTACAGACATTATGTGTTATTGCTGTTATCCTACTGCCTGTGGTATTCTCGGTATGCAGCAAATTCAATAGCTGTCAGCAGAATCAGTTACACCCTTGAGTTATAACTGCAGTCAAGTATATCTACTACTGAGCTGTTAGTTTTTCTATTGCTTTGCAGCCGTGATGTGGAAACCAGCAAGATGGAAAGTATCTAAAAACCGACTTGTGCAACATAGGTGTTGCTTTCAAAACAAGGGCTCTTTGAGCTGGTTTCAATTTCAAGGGAATACTTTACTATTTCATGGGGCACTTTTGATTTTGTCTTGAATGGAGGGTGCTGTATGTATTGTGAAATTTTGTAGAAGCTGGTTGAAAGGCTGTTTTAAAGCTGCCCACACATGGCACAAGGGCCAGTTGTACTCCCAGACATGCCACTGAGGTCCTCCACGTTTTGATCTCTGAAATCCTGCCCATACATTCTTGCATGATTGGATAAATGAGCAGCTACAGTTGCTGCAGCTCTGTGCCTTTCATTATGGTGGCACATCATTTTGATGTCGTGACTCACTGGGGCTCGAGTTATGTGCCTGACCTTTTTGAGTGGAGAAAAAAAGGAATGGGGAACATAATGGACGCTCAAAGTCATTCTGTCTGATTACGTGGAGAGTTGGCAGCTGATGTACACTCGTGACAATGGGAGGCAGTTGATACAAGAGTCAGTGCTTAAAATACAGAAAAAGTCAGAATGAAACTTGATAGACATCACCTCTATGATATCAGTCCAAAGCAGTTAATGTGAAAATCTCCGTGGCCAGGGTTAAACTAATAATACTGTAATGTGCACTGTGATTACACAATGTAATGAGCAACCAAACCAAAATCCTCTCCCATGAGCCATTTGCGTGTGATCTTCGTACATTTAGTTGCCAGTTGGAACTGGCGTGTTGGCGAGGACAACATTAATATCAAATATAATGGCAGGTAATAGTAACATCATTAGCAGAGGCTGGACGTCTGTCGCAGCAACACTCCCCAACCAATATTCTACTTATGACGTTGACCTACAAAATTGTCCCTGCCTCATTGTGGGAGCATTTGCTTTACTTAAACCTTCCATTATGGGCAGGAAACAAAGTTACCTTCTGTTAACTATGACACGCTATAAAAGAAAAAAAGGAATGGGTGATGGTGGAAATATTTACATGGGTACGAAACGGTCTGAAATTCTTGTGTTGTGTCAAATGTTACACCAAGTTATTCCAAGCTCAGCTAATGTTACTGTGAGATTACTGGATATTTAAATAAGATAAGACATGAACCCACAGCCCCATATGATTTCTAAAACAACATGAAGTGAATCAGAATTTTTTGCCTACTGTTCCACAGAACCTGTGTATATACCACATCTTTTGCAAAACATAAAAATGACGTGGTCAAACCTCAACTATCTTCATTTCATGAATTTATCTTGACTGATGCAGTGATAGAGCACATGTCATTTGAAAAGAACACAGTAATGATCCTTTGACAATTGTGCTACCTTGTGTAGGATGGGGAATTTTGACTGGGTCATTTCACAAAAATCCAAGAGCGAGAGCAGAAATGTGAGAGCAGAAGTTTTGAAGGTGCAACGAAGCAGCCTGAGACGGACTTAAACTGAAGCACAGGGCGTTTGTCCAGCAACAGTAGATACGTTTACCAGGTTTGAACAGGAGCAGAGAAAAGTGCTCATGAATAGGCACTATTTCAGAGAGAGAGGGCAGGGGAAACATTACAAAATCAAATGGTAATAAATATTTCTTTCAGAAATAAAAGACTACTGTTGAACTAAAGGAAGAACTTCGGGCCAAACCCTGGAAACTGAGACATTGATTCCATGTGGAAGATATTGAGTTTGGCCAAGATGGTTGTTACGTTAGTCATTTCCCAAGGTACACGTTGAGCCTTATTACAGACGATGACTAGCATGACTTCAACATTAGAGGAATTGTTTTGTTTTTTTCAAGATTAAGCCTCCACATGTTCAGTATTCTGTAGGGTCCATTTATCCTTATTTCACAGTTAATTAAAGTAATTGACCTTTAAGATTTGACCCTATTTATGCTGTATTTTCTCAAGAGACACTTCAACACCTGCTTACTCAAGATTAGTTATTAGAGAAGTGTGAACAAAATAGAGTTTCTGCACTTTATGGGTCTAGATTGAGACAAGAGGTTCATGAAGGCACATGAGGATGTACATGGAGGTATTCCCTGTGATCATCTGTAAATCCTCCTCCATGGTTTCTTGGTATAGTTGCATCCATCTCTGCACATCACATCCATCTATACTGTCCACGTTTCATGAGAGAAGACAATCCCCTGCTCTGCTCTCCAGACACTCAGTGGAATGGCTTTTAGCATAACGGAGAAACAGAGCCAGTTGTCAGCACTACAATTGACCAAGCTATGTGCTTATATTGAAAGTTGCTATATTTAGATAATGTTGTGCATTGCGTTGATCCCTAAAGCAACAGGGGATGAGCACTGGAAGCTGCGGTCATGCTCTCAATCTGTCCATCACTGACTTTGAAAATGCTGATGGACGTTTAGTGCGAAGCGATCGGATTTTTGTAAATATTCCACTCAGTTTTCCTACTTTCTCACTTTGTTGCTATTTCTGTCCACTTAATGTTACCACCTGTGCTGTTTCCCATTAATACCAATGAGTACATCCAGTTTAATCCATCTTATTTAAAGTTTAAACATCAGACTTTAAGTCCCCATCTTATTATATCTGATGTGTCATATGACTTTTCTAGAAGAGCAGGAATTAGAAGCACCATGAGTTAAAAATACAAAATAAAGAGCTACGAATGGAAATTGTAAAGTTGTGTTTTATCAGACTGTATCACATATTTCTATGTTTTATAATCATTTTAGAAAACCCTGCTTCTGGTGCTACAGTCGGGATCAGTCTACTTTTATGTGTGCTGACAATATTATGTCCCAATGATGAATGTAGTATATGTTGATCATGGTGTAGCCCAGAGTACTCAGACACTTGAGATCTTTATTTTTTCTGGCTGAGAGATGTGGCACAATATCACAGAATAGATCTGCCAGCAACATCATAAAAGAGAGAGCGAGAGATAGAGCGAGGAAGAGAGGAAGAGAGAGGAAGAGAGAGGGAGGGAGAGAGAGGGAGAGAGAGGGAGAGAGGGGGGAGGGTGTGTCTGCTTGTGTTTGTCGAGGGGGGTGTCTCTAAGGGAGCGTGGCCAAGCGTCCCGCCACAGCACTACCATCAGTTTCTAACTGTGACACTGTGTGATCATCTGGCTCTGGTGGATATTAATAACCCTCAGTCAGCTACAGCCCCCCCCCGACCCACACCTCCCCCCGGGCCACCCACTCCTCTCTGCCCTGTGAGCCCCTCGCCCCTGCCCCCTTCCCATGCAGGCTTGACTTGTTGTCCCTCCTCCTGTTTGCCACGGGAGAAGCAGACTGACGGATCCAAGCAGCAGGCGCAGGGCTGTCAAAATCCAACACAAGGGAGAAACGAAACAGTTCCGAGCAAACACACAGGAGCCTCTCCTGTCCTTCTCTTCATTCCCCCTCTGTCCAGCTCTCTTCTTCTTCTTCTTCTTCTTCTCCTTCTTCTTCTTCTTCTTCTTCTTCTTCTTCATCCTTGTCCTCCTCTTCCTCCCCGTCTCTTGATGAAGATCATACCTGGTAGGTCCGCAGTGTGGGGTTGCTGTGGTGTGTCTGTCTGCGTCTAACCGTGTGTGTCTGTCAGGCTGCTGGCTGAGTTCTTGGCAAACGCATCGCGTGAAGTCCTGTTGTGTTCCCAGTCAGTGCACATACTCACACTAAACATAACAACCACACGCACACGTTCACATTTAACAAATGACAACCTTCACCCACTGCAGTACAGATTGTATTCCATATTTAACCCCGTCCACAATGTGACGGACTTGGTTGGCTGCCTCATTTATTTTCCTATATCCAAAGGTATGTGGAATTGTGGTTAGAAATGGGCGAGGGCAGTAGGGGCAATGTCAACCCCCCCTAACACCATCACCACCCCCTCTTCCCGTCACCTTTAGGAGGTGTATTTCCTGCCGTCTGATGGGTGTCAACAAGTAGGGGCAACCTGTAAACACTGCATTTAACTCAAACCTTTGGTTTGCGTGCGTGTGACAGAAATAGCTGTGTGTCTCTGTGTGAGTTACTTCAGATTTCAGCTGTAAAAGCAGGAACCATCTACCATTCTTCTGTACAGTATCACTGCTGAGCTGTACTTAATATTGTTCAAAAATGTTGACAGGGTTTTTTAAAGTTAGTGTTTTGTATTACATTTTTAATTGCTGGGCCATCAGATTGTTGACAGTTCTTTTTTATATAATAAAATAAAAAGATTCAGTATTTTTTTGGAGGCATTGTAATTGCAAAGTCTTTTCACTCTGGATGGACTGGATGAAACAATGAGCTGGACTGACGTAGGGACATTAATGTATTTTTGGGGTTTTGCTTTTTTTTTTTTTTAATTGAATTTTCTGCCAAGGATGCAGTTAGCAAGCCTCATGTCTGATAACAATGTGGCTATTTAAATACGATTGTTCCATCAGATTAGCAGAAACCTCTATGTAGTTTTATTTCATCCTGCCAAATCACTGGCAACAGCTGAATTTGGATTAGGAAAATTTAGAAGATATTATTTTGTCCTCTAGTTTTGTGTCTTTTAAGAAAAATGACATATTTTCTAATATGCAGCCTTCTTCAGATGGGACTACAAAGCTAGGTAAACACTCCCGTGCTCTTCTCAGTACATTAAGAGACTAGTGTCCGTGTCATAAAGGTCTGAAAACAGCTGAACAGGTCAGAGGAAGACGTTCAGTCATAGCTCCAGGGACGGGAAAACAGCAGGAATTCCTGCTTGGGTGAGTGCTTTTTTTTAAATGTCCCTGCTGCCATACACGCCCATGCCGTCCCACTCCCCCATTCACCCCCCCACCCCTCTGAGTTAAGGCACACCTGTCACAGCAGCCCACACTCAATCCCTCTCATCTCCTATAACTTATATTTCTTTGTCCAAACAAATGCTTGCGAGGCCCCCAGGACCCACTCTCCCCGCCCTGGTGGTTTTGGGGCACTTAGTCTCCCTGATTATATTTTGGTGCTTGAGGAAAGGTAAGAGAGCTGCTCCAAAGATATTTGGCTAAAAGTTTAAATAAGCAATTAAGAGTAACATGTTGGTGAAGTCTCAAAGGAGATGTAGCATGTTTCGCTTTAGCTCTTCCTCTGCCTGTCTTAATGCTGATTTGGGTGATAATACTGCTGCAAAGGGCAGGATTGCAAACTGAATGTCTGTTTATCTTGTGTATCATGTGCGAATATTATTCTTGACACTGATCGGCCCAGGTCATATTACTAATCCATATGAACTTCACGTGTGGCATGTTTACCCTCTGCATTAGTCACGTTCATGTGTAACCGTGGAAGCTGTCAGTCGTTGGACACAGTGACTGCTTGTAGGGGCCACTGGGGCCCTTCCAGTGTCGTGCTGCCATGTTGCCACCTGCAGATATGAAGAAACTGTTACTACTTGGAGCTGCAAAAGGATTAAGTTCTGATTCCTCTCAGACAGCGTGGGAAGGCCTTCGATTTGGCGCAGACACGAAACCAGCACAGGCTCCACCCACCTCGACATAGCTCATTTTCTTTTGTTGCACTGCAGAGTGGCTGATGCTATTGCAACAATGCCTTTGTAAGGTCCCTCCCAAACGTATCTAGTCACTGTGGTTATAGATCAAACACGTGTGTGTGTGTGTGTGTGTGTGTGTGTGTGTGTGTGTGTGTGTGTGTGTGTGTGTGTGTGTGCGTGTGCGTGTGCGATAGTACACCTGCCAGGTCGGAGGAGGCACTGCCAATCCTCAACACTGTCTGCCAGCCTTTTGAACCGGAACAAAGGACATACATGTGTGTGTTCATTGGCAACACTTTGAAGACTTTATCCAGGATGTACCCTGAAGAAATACTAAATCTGTATATGCGTAGAACTCTGGGCAGACTGTGTCCTCTAATACTGCAGATAAACAATAAGCCGTCTGATCCAAGTCTATCACCCGGTGATATAAGCCGCACACGCTCTTTGTCAGGCACACCGCCATCTTTGGCTGAACTATGTGAAATATCTTAATGACTATTACATGGATTTTCATGATATTTTATACAAAGTTTCATTGTCCTGATCTAGATGATCCACTGACTGGTATTGTTTTACCATTAGATCCCCTTGGTCATTGTATCAGTAATACAGCAATCAGGGTTCACTGATATACTTCATATAGATACAGATAAGGGAATTGATATTATGGCCTCTAGGGAAAGTTTTCCACATCGTGTAATCTAATCTAAGATAGTGTCTGAGAGATGGGTGACTGGTAAAAAGGACTAGGAAACAAGTCTTTAGATAATATTTAAGTTTAGGTGAAACTCAGTTCAAGACATGAGTCGGAATGTGATGCAAACAAAAGCAACATTTTTATGTAGTAGGTTTAGTTATGTTTAGGTAGGTCCTAATTATATTAACGTTCCTTTTACGCTACTTCCATTGTGCTTTTTGCTTGTGTAGTTTGTAATGTATCCTTATGTTGTAGTTCTTTCTCAACAATTCAGATATAAGTACGCTGTAATAAATCTACAAACACCCTGGTTTCACTTGGCTTGACTGTGGTAAAGACTATACCTACTGTCTCTGCCTCTAGTTTAAGAGAACATGGTGTAGAGGGTTATTCTCTATATGATACTTAATCCTATCTTCAATTATGGGGGCTCCTTCCTACCTGTCATACAATATCCTTTATCCTAAAATGTTAAAATGTGATTCTTTTGATAAAGTCATAAGTCATATGACTCTGTCCTCTAATGACTGATATCTGACTGCTGTAACAGCTCCTGAGTTGATGTTTACTCAACACTGACGTCGTAATGATCCGTCTGCTTTTATTGTCCGAGATGCTGTCGAGTTAAAGGGGCGGCAGCTGGCGTCCCTGCTCATCTGTGCTCTTCATGGGGGATTTCTGGTCTTAACTGTCCCCTTGTCCATTGGTGTCCATTCTGCATGATGACAGCTCTGTCCTCTATGCACTCACTAAGTCCTCAGCTTGCGCTATCATCTATTACAGCACTGAGAACAGATACTGCACCGCTGGGATCTTTTCCACGTCCGAGCACTGTGAGTTCAGATTGAGACTCGTGGTAACATGGAAGTTAACATTCTCTCCCGACCCTGTGGAAACGAGGTCGCCTGAAAGGTCATGAGGAAAGGGGGCGTGGCCGAGTCGAACTGTAAATACTGAGTGTCACACACGAGGCCCATCAGTCGGCATTCTCCCTCTGAACTTTGACCTTACATCTGTGTTTGTTTTCCCTTTCTCAGACTGTGAAAGATGGCATGTCTACCATCCAGGGGCCAAGCAAGATATAGTGTTGCAGATTTTCAAAGTCACACTGCAGTCGTCACAGCAACAGCTAATCACACTAAAGATTCATGTTTAATGTTATAAAGCACTGGGAAGTAAAATTTTGCTGTGCTTAATTGGTCGGTGAAGAATTTTCCTCGCTGTTATTCTCAGGCACAGGCAACATGTGTCTCTTTTAGCTAAATAAAGCTCTCACACCAGCTTTTCTCCACAGGAGAGCTGTGAATTTGCAAAGTCATTTTTTACAGCGCTGGTAAAGCACAACATCCTGTTTGACATGCTAAGGCCACGAGTGTCATTTAATCATACATGCTGCCAAGCATAGGGCTCCTTTAGAGATGGTTGTCAGGCCCTCACGGAGCTGTGTGGGCAGCGGTGGTTCGGTTTCTGGCTGCGGCTTTGGACTGGTTTGTGGAAAAGCCAGCAAACTTCCTGGAAACGGCCACAGCCAGAATCCCACTGCGGAGAAATCCAGCTTCCACATACTGTACACAAGTGTGTGTGGTGTGTGTGCGTGTGTATTTTTTCCATGAGTGTATGTGCGCAGCCTCAATTGCCTGCACCACTGAGACTGCCACTGGTGCAGCAGTAGGCATGAGTCATAGTACAAACAATGAACTCCTGCCTCAGAGGAACTCAACAAGACTTTTGGACACAGCTCTTCTGTTCTGTGGGAATAGGGAAAAAACTCCAGTGAGTGAGACCAACCCACATGCAGCACATACAGAATCTTCTCGACCTGATTCATATATATGAGCAGGAGTGTAACCAGGGAAACGGAGTGTATTCAAACCCCTCATGACCCCCATTATAGATTTATCAGCAATGAGTAGTTCATCGAGTAAACAGTGACCTCAGCAGTTTACCTAAAGATGCTGATGTCAGCGTCAGTTTATAACTGGGGCCTTTGTATATAGGTATATAGAGTTTGTGTACTATAGAAAACATCTGGTCATAATCAAATACGATTCTAGTTACATGTTTCTTGAGTCATTTATCATGTGATAGTTTTTTCAGACTGTGAGTCAAGCTTCTCGTCTGTAGAGGTCACATCTGTCACCTCTGCTCAGTTATTGTTGGAAACAAATATCCCAACTCTCTACGATGATAATGAAGCTGGAGCTAGCAGCTTAGCTTAGTAAGGCGTGGCACCACACCAGTAAACGTGGAAGCAGCTTGCCTGACTCTGTCGAAAGGTAACACAATCCCAACAGTGAACAATTGTTGTTTGTACACCTTATATTGAATTTATGAAACAATGCAACTTCTTAATGGATGAATGAATGAAATGAAAAAGATGATTAAATTATATGTGATGTAGAAGTGGTCCTTGGTTGGTTTTGTCACTTCAGGTATTTGATCATTGGTTTAATGACACATACTTTTGTTGTTTATTTAATGATAGACTTGACAAAAAGTTATATTCTTGTGTGGTTTTTTTAATGTTTTTTTTTTTTATAAGGATAAAAAAGACAAACATTGTTTTTTTCATGCCACACACCAGTAATAAGGCATGTCCTTCCCCTTCAAGAGTACTATTAGTCATTTTTTCCCCACAGTTTTTAACAAATTTTGAAATGATAAAAATTGCCAACTTGTTTCAACTAACCATTGTTTCTACTCATGGTAAAAAAAAACAATATTTGTTATTAAAAGACTGCGAGCAGGTGAATGAAAGATGCTGCTGTGTGAGTGATTGTGACCAGTGCAGCGTGTGGGACATCAGAGAGCTTCCTGTTCAGTCCAGATGTTAGAGGTCGTTGTCCTGTAAGAAGAGAACTCAGGTCACTTTCCCCTTTAAATGTGACCTGGGAACAGTTCAGCTGTGCCCTGCACTAACCTGCCACACCCTACCGCTGCTCAGTCGATTGTGTGTGTGTGTGTGTGTGTGTGTGTGTGTGTGTGTGTGTGTGTGTGTGTGTGTGTGTGTGTGTGTGTGTGTGTGTGTGTGTGTGTGTGTGTGTGTGTGTGTGTGTGTGTGTGTGTGTGTGTGCTGGAGTGAACTGCTTACTTTGAACCAACATACAATCATTACACAGTTATGGTTTATTGTTTGTTGTTTTTTACTGTTCAAACAAGTGATGCAGCTGATGAGTATGTGACGCATCTTCAGAGAGCACAATGTGCACACAACAAACAGCCTGTGTGTGCATAAACTAAAATAATGACACTGACTTCGGACAAATGTCAGACTCTGATAAATAAGGGACTTAAGGGCGGGGCAGTTCTTACAAACATTATGAAAGTACAATATTTTGCATCACTTGATGTCCAGTCCTTGACCTGAGAGGAAAACAAATCATAAAAAGTGTAACTGGAGAAAATAGTTAGATGTTGATGAGCCAAACAAGAGGCAAAGATGACATGACAATAATGTGGAATTACCAGTCTGTTATCTTTTGTTTTGTCCATAAGTGAGTGGGGCAGGGCAACTCTCTGACTTTCACCTGTCATAAAATGGCTCCCGTTTCTTTTTTGTGCACGTCTCCACCAGAAATGTAATGGCTGCATTGTTGAACCCCAAGCGAGGGAAATATCTGCACGAGATGAGCTCGTACGGAGAGAAAGGAGCTTGCTTCTGTACAGTACGATGTGTTGTGCAGGTGAGGGCAGAGAGTGGACCTATGGACTGTGGGTGGGGAGGAAGTTCAAGTAGTTTATTGGTGTGTGGTGTTTTCAGCTTGGTGGAACCACGTGGTTGTTACTACCAGAGTCAGGCCTACAGAAAAACAAAGGTTAATAGTTTTAGATTTCACTTCTCTTTGTGCAAGTTATTTTATAGTTTTTATCCACTGGTTAAATCCTGCAATCCTATAATATTCATATACAGATTTGCGTTACTCCATAACATGCTGCTTTTTTCCCCCTTATTAATATATTTTATTTCTTTAGTTTTATTGCATCTATTTAATCCAAATTTAGTTTTGAATCCATTATAATTGAATGGAATAAAGTACATTCTTTTTTTATTTTTATAAATGAATTTTAAAGTGAGTATTTGTTAAATATTTTGTATTCATATTTTAATGATAAAGATTCTGCACTTACTGCACTTTTTATGTAATGTGACTAACTTTACATTCAGTAGATAGATAAAAAGTACATATACGAATTTTGTCTATTTTATAATTATACCTCTTAGGTACTTTTATCTCTTCTCAGATAGTATGTAGTCACCATTATAACATCTGTGCATTTCACAACCTGTTTAATTACAGACTGCGCGGAACATTTTTTAACGTAAAGATACGAACAGAGATTCGCCTCCAGCTGCTGCTGCTGCTGCAATAAATCCCACAGTAAAACAACAACCTCACGCAATGCAAATGTTATATGATCATCCACAGGTACCTTGGCACACCTGTCTTATGATAAAATCATGCTACTTTATGCAAATGAATAGTGTATTATTAACTAAAGTTTGTGAATATGTTTTTGTTGGTGTTTGTTTAGGGAAAATGTTTCCAATTAACCAGGGCTTAGTTTACTTGTCATTTTGCTTTTAATATTTTTGGATATTTCATTGTTATATTCCAGTTAAATCCCTTTGTCAGATCAGTTCAGATTTCATAACATGCCCATGAAGCTATTATAGATGAAAATATGATCATTTATAATTTCCTGTTTTATATTATAATTTTTTTGAAAGTCTTTGTTTTCCAACCCTAACATTTTTAATTTATGAAGCAGGACAGTGTCAAAGAATATTCATCTGGGAGGCAGTGGGGCGTGGCTGTGCTCTGGCCCCATCTACTGACTAAATTATTGAACTGCTTTGCCTTCACTTAGAGAAGTGGTAGAGTATGGTGGGTGGAGGAAGGTGTTTTCCTTTCCACGTCATATCGGTCAGTCATCGGAGACTCCTCCACCTCCGTGTCTAAAAATACAGCCATGAGTAAATCTCAGCTACAGTAGCCTATACGTCAGCACATGGGGTTGTGTGTTTGTAATCGTTGGCTGCCATAGAAACGTCTCTCAACTTCCCTTTTTTTCCACATTTACGCGGGTGTTTGGAAACTGCCGAGGCTGAGATAGCATATGGAAAAACCACATGTCATAATAATGGCTTCATCGATCACAAGGGAAATAAAAGACCCACTATGTGATCCAGGCTTACTTATGGAGACAAATATTTCAAGTAATAGTCCACAAGTGTTTCCATAACAATTTAGCTCTGATTTATGACTAATTAATCACCTGATACTTACTCTATAGCTGAATAACCTTCCATTAGCTATACCGCTTATTCTTTTAGGGTCAGGGGATGGGGGGGGGGGGGCTGGAGCCAATCCCAGCTGACATTAGAAGAGCTGGGTTCTACTAAGCAGTGATAGTCCATAGTAGACAAAACAGCACAGCAATAAGCAGTTGGGAAAAGTAGAAGAAGAGAGTCGCTGTGTGGATGTAGGAAACAAGGCAGAGGAAAAGTTTGAATCACATCCAAAGCCACGGTTTTGACCGTTTTAGATTTACAGCCGTGAAAAGGCCATTTTTAGGATGTTAATTCAAAACTCTGCCACTCACCACTTTTTCTGACTTACTCGTTATTCAGGCATCTGTAGTGAACCACATTGAAAAACAACGTCAGCTCTAATTTCAAGCAAAGATCATATTACTATTTTGCAATCGCACACACTAACTTCGGTCGGTTACCTCAGCGTTGATCTGCAAGTGTTTTGGTCCTCTGACCTGCAGAGGGCGCCACATGCTGTTTTAAATGTCCTCCTCTGTGCCATTCAGACTTCCATCTTCCTCTCCTACTTCCCCCCCCAAAACCCTGTTACATTAGAATTCACCAGATAAAACGTCCGTAATGGCCACAATCCCCAGATGTGAGGCTTTCCACAGAGGCGTCTGCAGCTCAGCAGGGAGCTATATTAAGACTCAGCTGCTGTGGCTAATCCACAGGCTTGTTGAGTCTGAGTTAAATTGGGTTCGCAGCTCCATCGTTGGGTCTAATTTTGAAGACTTCATCTGAAGTCGGCTGTCGGGCTGGAGATCAGAGCGGATGATGACTGGACTGTGAGTCATGGTGGAGTTATGACAAACATCCCTGTGATTAGAACGGACACTAAGAACCTCCTGTGTGTCAGCCTGATGAACTTATAACTTGTGTGTATCTCATACATGAATTCAGACTGATTATTTATTCATTTTATAACATTCTTTATTGTTAATCAGTTAGCATATTAAAAGACCATAAAATCATCCAAACGTCAAATATACAGTCACTTAAAGTTACATGTTATCGTTCCCTTTAAAGAACAGGATTAGAAACACAGTGCATGATACCTGGTTTATTGAACACACTTCACAGCTAATTCAACACAATTATATCAAAACAACGTAACTTTAGTAAACTCATTAGATTGTCTTGACTGAAAAACAAGCTGCCTTTGACAGTGTATTCTTCTGTGTCTGTGTCCAACAGCCTGTCCCCACTAATGCGGATATTTTACAAAACAAACTTTTTCTTCTTTGTTTGGGCCTCTCATCCAAACACAAACAGTGTTTTGAGTCCCAAACACTGATTTTACAAATGCCCTCCAAAGCATCTTGGAATCTATGACGTCGCAGCTTACTTCACTCTTGCCCACTTCTCCTTTGTGTGATGAGCATGTACCAGAAACAACAACAAAACTGGTGGCTATGTACCTGTTTCTCAATGTTTGGTTCAAATTTACAGTTCAATTTTGCATCATTGCACCACGCGTCTCTGCATTGTGTTGATGTAGACTTTATGGCCACATACTGGCCCCTGCATACTTGTTTTTGTGTTCTTTTGTGGACAGAGATATTTTGTAAAGGTTGTGTGGACATCATTTTAGTTTTTAAATGGAGAAGAAAATATCCACAGTAGTGTAGACAAAGCCTAAGGTGATTTCTCTATTAAATTATTCATTCAGGTCACATTCAACAACATGGTTTAAACATGTTTTAAATATGGTGCCACATGCCAGACTGTTTGAGTCATGCAGGGAGCATCACAGCTCTTTTGATCTTTATGAATCCCAACCCAGTCATGCTGTGAGGATACCTCTGCAAAACACAGCGACTACACTTCTGTGTGTGATTCAGGTGGCAGCTACCTTTCGCTGCCTCTATTCCTCCCCCCTCTCATCCCTCCTCCTCTTCACAGAACAACCAAGGGGATAATCTTGGGTGTGTTTAGGCTGCTCCTAGTTTTATCAACATTCCTTTCTCTTGTTGGGTGGGGCTGCCAGAAATGTTGGTTAACCGCAAATGACAAAGACAGAGCAGGGGGGTCAAGAAGAGAGGGATGAGTAAAATGGTAGTAGAGGAGATGTTACCTAATCTGGGAGAGCAAATCCCTTCTGCAGGCCTTTATCCTCCACAATGAAAGGTGTTTGCTGTCCTCCCACTATCCAAACCCTTGTATTTGCTTTGCAGTTGAGCAATTTGAAAAACCATAATGACTCTCCGAATTCTTTTCTCCTCGAATTTGTTTGTCTTTTTTTTTGGAGTCCACATAATCCTTAAATGTAGGTGGTTGTTATCCTAAATTACTGCAATTGCCACTATTCATTAGAGGCCTATACACCCCATAGGGTCCTTTATGTACATTTTGTTTACGATTACCAGAAAAGGATAAAGTTAAAAATAAATGGACTCTCTGTCAGATTCATGTGAAAGAGCAGATTATGTGAAGGAGTTTGGATAAACTTTCTGATACAGTTGTATTCACTGGGATGTGGTTTTCAGGACCACAGGCGCGGGAAGGCGGTAGAACAAACCCATGATGTCAGTGGACAGACTTGTTTATGATAATTACACCAAACCATTTTCACAATAACAGAGTTTGGCAACATAACCAGGTGCCTGCAGCCATGCTAGTGGCTCTGCAAGACAGTATATATGCATAATGTTAAATGCTAGCATGCTCACAGTGACAATGCAAGCATGTTAATGTTCACCTGGTATAGCAATGTTTGCCTTAGTTTTGCATGTCGGCTTTTTATCAATTGATTAGTAGCACTGAAGCTGATGGTAATACTATTATTTGTGTTTTGTCTTACAATTTTTTACCAGAAGATGGCACTAGATGAAAATGAAGGATCACCAAAGTCATTACAAGCCATTCTAAGGGCAAGATGAAGATCTAATACATATTTGATGGTGTTTCAATCCAATAGTGTTTGAGATTTCTTTACTCAAAGCCAAAGCAGTATGATGGCGCTAGAGGAACAACAAAGTCAGTATAACTCATCGTCTAAGGACAATGAATAATTCTACCCAATTTCATGCAAATCCATCCAATAGATGTTGATCTTATTTTGGACCAAATGTTGGCTTAACAAATGGAAAAACAGTGCCAAAAAATGCTACATCAGAATGAAAGCCTGTAAAGTCAGTCCATTGTATCAAAGTCATATGCTGTGACTCACTCCTCATCCTCGACTGCATGAGTACGTTCATGCTGACAAGTAACGACCCAGTAGGCGCCTTCAAAATATTCCAAAGGATTTTCCACGCTTCTAACCCTCAACGCTCTGCATATTGGTAGCATAGTCATGGGCACCAATGTGTTTTCGAATTTCCAACGAGGGAAGGAGGTTTAAGGTTTGACGAGTTCTAGAGGAAAGAGCGGATGATCTGTCAATGGAGCAGATGGTGGCGTAATGTCCAAGTCTGATGGGCACACGCGCGAAAGTAAAACTCACTTCTAAGTCAGCAAAGCAGCCAGTAATATTTTGGCGGGCGACAAGTCACATGTTAGGATTGTTATTTTATTGAGTGAACAAGGGGTGTGTTTGATTTGGGACAATCCCACCCTGTCCGAATTCATGCGCTACACAGTATCCAATTCGAGACACAGCAAAAATTGATAGTGCAACATTAATGTGTGAGGGAGAAACCCAACATCCCTGTCACTTTCGTCATAGAGTCAAGCCCCAAACTTCTCATTTAGAAAGAAAATACTATCTCCTCATGTTTTCACCACACTCTTTCTCCTCCCAAGTGTTCCATCTGGTTTGGATGAAGCCAGATGCGGGAGCAGAGTAATAAGCATGTTGAGACCTTAATGATATGCCTCCTTTTTGGAGGAAAGATCTCATGACTAAGATGTTCCACACTTTCTGGATCCCATCTGGGTTTCCTGCTCGTGTGTCCCACGAGGTTTAGGAATCCAGCTCAAGCACTGTGGGTGTCGGTCAATGTTCAACTGCCACCGAACGTCACCGAGTTCTCAGTTCCCTCCTCCAGTTACCTCCTTCTGTTGTCATCTCAGATAACCTTGAAAACCAAACATTTTCAGTTCGATTCTATTAAATTCTACATTAAGAAATGAGCCTCTAATTTACCGTTCACTGTTGAAAATTACATGTATTGTTTCAGTCTGTATTTTACAACAGTAAATTTTGTAACCTGTACGATTCCTTTTCCTTTTTTAATCAACCTCTAATCTAACCACACACCACTCCTTAATTCCTTTGCTTGCCTAGACAGTTAATGGAACTAGAAAGGTGTGTCTGAAAATGTGCTAACGTGGCTTAAATGAGTCAGCACACACACACACACACACACACACACACACACACACACACACACACACACACTTTTCACACACCGACACTGACACATCCAGTACCTTCGTGTTCATACAGGTCGTTTTCAAAACTGTGGAAGATAAAGTGGTTTTAGATGCCTGATAAAGTGATGTCAGTCAGGGTGGGGCCCATGGCGTATATAGTCACCTCGGGGCTCGAGGGGAAGGATTTAGTAGAGGACATAGGACATACAGTACATGTACTAGATAGATGGGGGGCCATTATGGACGATACAGGACTTGCATGTGCAGCAAGAACATTTAACTTTTAAAATAGAAAATAGCTAAATTTCCCTCTTACAAAAGAATAGTTGCATTTATAAGCAATGGAATTCACCATTCCTTCATTTAATACACTCATGAATATTGCAACTGGCCATATTTGTTCTAGTATGACTAGTCGGTGATGAAGGCTCATTAATATTAGTTTTGAATATATTGGTGACCTTACTTTACTTGCTGCATGATTGTTTTCTATTCATGCTAACTTTATGCTACACCTTAGCATTTACATTTTTAAAGATAATTGCCAGTTACTGCTGAATAGCAAAACATGCGTAGGATTGCTTTAGCAGAAATTTAGCTGATGAATCTGCCAAAAAAGAAATTCTGTTTGTCATGTAGATTAGATGTGACTTCATTGCTAAACTGCATTTCTGTGTGTGTTTGCTTTGAATTTTCTAGTGAAGCAAAAGTAATAATCCTCAAAACTGCTCAAATTATACCTCATAATAAAACACTTTCTGGCTAAATGCTCTGGTTCACAAGTGAGGCATACTGTGTTCTTTTATCTTTTATTAAATATCAAAAATCAGGAAATGTTGTAAGGCTGAGAAACGATTATGGTCACATCAGGTCAAATATCATCAAGAGTCTAAGAGACGAGACCTAACAGAACAATAGAGTTTGTTATCAGACATGAGAAACTTAGGTGCAACATTGACGAGACAGAATTAGCATTGATTCACCACAGGAAATATACCTTCTAAATGATTAATTAGACTCGTCGATCTTTACATGCACAAACGCAGTCAAACATTTATTTACAAGCGGCTGTATTTCTCAGTAATTCAGTGATGGACTAGGTGAGGCCATACATCACTGTCTGGAATCTAAAGCCACAACTATCTTATCCCCATCCTTCCACTTTTTCTTCTCGATCAGTGATTCTTAATGAGAAATGTCTGAGGAATGCTGGGAACAAATAATGATTAACCACGAGATGTATTTGTGTGTGACTGAGAAACCTTTCATCTTTTTAGACTAGTTGGGTATCTGTTACTTGTGTGTGCATTGTAAATTATTCATTTAAATCCTATCTGTTCCATATAAAGTATAATAAGTTATCAGCACCAACTTTTATGATTTTTTTATATCCCCAGTGACTCAGAGCGCGTGTGTATTTTCTTGCGCAAATGAGGTGATTAAGTGATCGTCCCTGCAAGTTACCACACCTCATCCATCCACGCCTTTCCCTCCTCTACCTCGCCTGAGACTGCTGGAGGAAGGGGTGTGTTTAGAGCCCTACCCACCATGTCCTCTGCACACTAGCACCACTAAACACACACTCGCACATCACACACACAAGGACAGGCCCAGACTTCGTAGCCCACAGGCACCATTTGCCATGAGAGGAATAGAGTAAGCCGGAAAGAAAAAAACAACTTAAGGAGGAAAGAGAAGGGCAGAGCCGAACCCAAAGGGGGAGTGAGGAGGTTGAGAGGAGAGAAGGAGGGAGAGGGTTTGTGACGGGCTGCGTTGTTGCCACAGGACTGCACACTCTGGAACAAGCTGAGGGCCAGTGGGACAGATATAGACGCGAGAAAACAGAAGTTCCTATCAAGGGGGAAAACCACCAAGGAGATTTTATCATCGGGATTATTATTGTGTGTGCTGACAATCAGTGACAATGACCTCTCCGCAGCAGAGGTACAGGAATTTCTCCTCTGACAGCGTGGGCAGGGAGAGGAAGCACTCTGACGATGGTTATTTCCAAGGGATGCTGAAGGCTACAGACGGCAGGAAAGGTACCAGTATGGTGGCAGTTAATGGAAAACAGCTTAATTGCAAACCTTAATCTGGATCTATGTGTTTCCATGTGTGTGAGAAGCTGCCGGGCAGGAATTAAATGTTCCAGGAAGCATTTAATGTAATTTCAGCATTGGACAATGTTCAGGTTGTAGGCTTTTGTCTGCAAGAGCCTGACGAAGTTGCTGTTGAAGCTTTATTGGTTAGCTTGTTGAATAAGGTTTGGTTTTTCAACATTAGTAAGCTCAGCTGTCAATGGCTTCTTTCATGGTACAGGTACTTTGACTGTTGTTACATGATCTGGAGCAATCTGACGTATTTAAAATGACGGATGTGGTTATCCTGATTGGAGTGTCCAGTGTTTCCCCCACACAGCCACTTAAAGCAGGATACTAGACTTGTATCTAATGCATCAGCTGCTTCCTCTCAGTGAATTGGGCAGCAAAGCACATGCACACATTTTTGTTATGTGACATGCATGTGTTTTGGGGTGAAACCTATGTTGGATGAATGATGTGTTAGATTTTCTTCCTTATTTTTCCCAATTCGATCATCATTTTCTGTTTTTCCCCTTGAATGCTTCAAACTGATGACATTTTACAGTTCTTCCAAATATTCAGATCCTTTATTAAGTTAAATTAGAAATTAGATTACGTAGAAATAATATATTCTGCGTTCATTCAAAAGATTAAATGTACCCCAAGTAAAGTAAAAGTACTCATTGTGTAGAAAAATGTCTCAGAAAAGTGTCATTATTGATCACATGATTGGATAGTAATTGCTGTTGGATATTTTTTAGCATTAAAATAGCGTATCTGCACGAATATACTTGTCAGGTCGATTATATCGTCAACATCATATTCTATACAGTCTTTGTTTTGCTCTTAAAATTGTAATCATCAAATTAACTTGAAACCATAGTTGCATTATCAAAGGAATGTAAATAAGTCAGTATAAACATTGCCCCTGGAGTTTAGTGAAGTATAAGTTTCAAACTTAAGTACTGTACTTAAGTAAATGCACTTAGTTACAATATTTTGTCTGCTATGAACTTCCGTGCTGTTTTGGATCATCAACACCACACCTCACTGAAAGCTCTTTGTGTCTGGATGACATCTGATACTTGGTCGTTCATGCAGCCCCTATCCTCTCGCACACCATTCACCTGTGAATGGTGTGCCAATGAGTCCACAAAGAGTTGCAGTACTTCAAACAGTATTGAGTAATATGATGTGAATGCAGAGACTCACAGGTCAGGGTGCAGCTCCCATGGGAGCTTTCATCCCAGGGTTATTGACCTGTTGACCTGTTGCCCTGTGTGTGTGTGTGTGTGTGTGTGTGTGTGTGTGTGTGTGTGTGTGTGTGTGTGTGTGTGTGTGTGTGTGTGTGTGTGTGTGTGTGTGTGTGTGTGTGTGTGTGTGTGTGTGTGTGTGTGTGTGCGTGCGTGCGCGTCACAAGTCTCTTCACACTGTGTGACATTTTGCCCCCTCGACAGGAAACCGAGCCACACAGAGGTTACGTCATGAGGCGCAGCCCCTATTGGTTTAAATGATAAATAAGGAGGTTAAAAGTCTGGTGGTCTCTATATGAGGTTTCCATGGAAATAAACTTCCATAACACATTTGAGGAAGTCGTTGCTGACACCCTCCCAAGAAAACAAACGTAGCCTCTGGGCGCGGATTTAATGTTAAAGTTGAATTTGTGCCCTTTGCGTTTCATTGCTGGGCGTGTCACTAGTAGACAGTTGGATCACTACCCTTAAACTGATAAGATAGATGGCTTTGTTGTCTTGAGTTCACTCTAGTGCAATGTGAATGCTGTGTGAGTCGTCGAAGGTGAGTTCCACATTAAAGAAAAGACTTGAATTACAACATGCTCATCAGAACACAGCCTTTAGATCATTTCCCATCAGGGAGCGAGAAACACTCTGATCCCTTCACTGTGCTTATGATAAATGTTTCAATGACACACCCTTGTGGTTTTTGCCTTGAACTCTAATAGGGGCACATAACAGCAGGTATGTGGGTTTGTTGTCTTAGTAGGTGTGTCCCTAGCCAAGATCTTGTTGTTTCTTGTTGGAAAATTGCACTCTCTAATAGTTATGCCACGTCTTGCAGAGTGTTTTGACACTACATGTTGCCTTTGGCGTGATATCCTTTATTCTTCTGTCCAAGAGCACATGGTGGCAGCTGTGTTAGAGTGAGACGCCACCTTGTAAATGTTACATTTCCCAGACAGTAGGGCTGCATCTGCCGTCAGTGAGCCTTATTTGATGCAGTCTGACTCAGATGCAGGCGCGTACAAGTCGAGATGTGTTTTTACACCCGGTGATAAATTCCGCATGTCCTGCACACACGTCTGGTATCTTGGGGATTTCCTCTTTTGTTTGCTGCTTTTATATAAAGTGAATGAAACTTGAAACGGAAACTTGATGTAAAAGAATGCATCAATCATATGCTGTTATTTTAAACGTGCCACTAGCTGATTTTTCTGTTCTTAATTGGACAAAACTCATCTCTAACAAGGTAAGCACCTCTCACATCTGTGGTTTCTCTGTCTTGCAGATGAACGAGATCGAGTACAGAAAAAGACCTTCACAAAATGGGTGAACAAGCACTTGATGAAGGTAAGGACCCATCCTTAACTTTCACTCCGTCTTATTGGACTCAGAAGACATATCTATGCACTCATTCCTGTCCACACATGCCCTCACTGTCATGTTCCAGATGAACTCTCTTACGAACAAAGCACACTTGTGCAGAATCAATTGGAGCTTGAACAATGAATTTGGACAAATTTAGCTTTTTTCCAACATAACGATGTGGTTAACTGCTCTCACACAACAAGCACAGGGGATATCAAAAAGTCCATTTCCCAGCTTGTGGTCCAAACCCTAATAATAAGTCTTCAACCACAGAATACTATTTTGAGCATTCAATAAATGTGGTGAGATTTTGAGAGGTGATTGATCTCTAAATTTAGAATGAATGATTACAGTTGCAAATAGTTGGTCTTGATTTCTGTTTATGTTGGCAAGAGTTTAGATGTGCTCTTAATGTTTATTGCTCTGGATAACTATCAAAACAATGATTACACAGGATAACATTTAGATTTAGGAGTTTTGAGTTGAAAGCACAGTACAACATTGATTTTGTGTGTGCAAGCTGTAACAACAGAATTGTCTCAGAATGTCATTTGGCTTTGTGGATTACATTGAGAGACCATGAGTCCACCATTGTCTAAAATCTCATCCATCCCTCACCTGTGCATTGTGTCTCTTCATAAATTATTACCAGCACCCCCTTCCCCTTACTCACATAAACCTACATTAGCTAGGCGCCTACTGTTTCACTCTTGGTTGTCAGCGTTGCACGACAATGGGGAAGGTTTACCAGAACACTAGTCTGTCGTCAGCGTAGAGTCTGTGTGAAACATCCATCAGCACTCGTCCACTCACACTTTATGTGGCCTCAGAAGCATCCAAGGCCTCAGAAGCATCCAATGCATCACACATTTTAGGAGGCATGCAGGTCAGGATGAGGGTAAAGTCAAACAGGCCGCACTCCTCACTCAGGAGTTCCTCATTAGGGGTGAAAAATGACCTCTCAACACAATATACTCTCTCCAACAAGGCAGTAAAAATAGCCATGCTTGTGCCACTTTTCCCATTGGCAGCAGCACATTTACAGCCTCTTGACACTTAACTGCTTCCACATTGTTTGTATATTCACTCCCACAGACACTGAGCCATTCATCTTTTTACAAATGGAACAAGAGGGAAGAAAATAAGTACAAAGAGTGTTTTCCTTTCCATGAATGTGCAGTTCTACCGTATTAGGCTACCAATGTATGACAACATGCTGGAGTTACCCCCCCTTGTTTCTCTAAAGCGTTCATTGTGAATTGTGGAGGGTGATTCAGAGACATCTGGACTCACTTTGCTCCCTCTTAAAAGGCAAATTCTGGTCTCGGCCCGGAGCCCGTGGTGGTTAAGGCTGACGGTAGCACATGTGCTGCACAGAATCTTGGGTCAGGGCGGCTACCTGCGTTCATGCCGGGCCTAAAATAAATAGCTTGCATTGATACAAGGAGATTACATAATGATTCACACTAATTTAACTTGTGTCATTGTGTCTTCAATGAAAATAGCATATGTAATATGAGCAAACAATGTGTCAGAAAGTCAGAATAGACCTCAAATTAATTTGTTCGTAGATAATCCCTGCTGCAGGCTTTCTTTATGGCAGGTCAGATGTTCTTTGCAGTCCTTTTTTTTAAATTACGTATCATAGACTTTATTAAGATTTGCAAAATTTGTCATACTATGCACATGTTTGGCAGGGAAGGTGTTAACTCTGAGTTTCAAGTGTGCTACTCTGAGGTTAAACTGGTGTTAAACTGGTTTAATGGTTTAATGGTTGGTTTAGGGGCAAACAATGGCTGGCCATGTAGAGCCTTGAAGGCCCACTGAGTGGTTTCCCCTGCTCAGTCATTTTCTTTTATTGTGCGGAACTGAGTGGGAAGTCTGACGAGCTGCAGAATGAAAATCAATTTTCTAGCTGATTCCTACAAACTACACTTGATCAGATTTAAAAACTATGAATGTTGCAAGTTGATCACAGATACCAGATGCATGGCTATCAATTAACAAGGGATCCCCTGAGGGGTTGGGCTGATGTAAAGATTATGTAAACCCTGAGGTATGTTAAGCACTTTGTCTCCCCAGACAGCGCAGAGGGCCCAGGATGAGGGTCTGTCAGCCATGTGCGCTAACGATTTTCACCTAGAAAAGTTTACAGAGCAGCTTCATTTGTCTGTGAGAGGGCATTTTGTAGTTTTAACACCCATCTGTCATGTGCAGCAGCCTCTTCAGGACAAAGTGATCGAGGGCTGGTGATGGATATGGTGAAGATAGACGACTAGATGCAGTTAGATACAGAGCAAAAAGCTGCTGAAAAGTCTCCTAGATATGGCCACTGAATATGTCATGTGCAGAATGTGGTATTTTATTAACTTATGTAAACCTGTGCATAACACGGCGCCGTCAGACATCTATTTGGCTATTGGACTGTCAACCACGATGCAAACATGCCACTTTCTAAAAGGTAGAGGACTTTTCGGTGTGTAGACAGTGAACCCTGGTGGTCACAGTGTTGGTTACCTTCTCTCTGCAGGCAGGGGAGGAGCACGTCAACGGTTGGACAGCTTGTTTTGAAACTCCAACATAAATAGGCCACTGTTGTAACTTGCAACGGAAATCAGCATTCATTCCATTTGAGGGCTTAGGCCTCCTTTTCCCCCCACATGACCAAACACACCCACTTTACTGAATGTTTCATTTAACAACAAACAAGTTATGTTTTAACTATTCCATGTTTCATCCTTCTGCCTCATAATGTCATGTTTATCATCAAATAATCCCATTTTCCATTTCATTAATTTCATTTGTATTAATTTATTTCTATTATCATTCTTTCTGTTCTTTCAATTTCTCCATTTCTTCTCCATCCCTCTATCATCCGCCATCACCCAGCATCGGAGGGGAGCAGAGGTAGGTACTTGCATGGACAAGCAGCAGCTGCATTAAAACACTTTGTGTGTCTGCTATCTGACTTTCTTGGAAACGGTCCCCTCCCTTTTTTCCAGCTCTCTGCTCCTGTCTAGTTTCACAACACCTCACTCGTTTCACTGTCTGGTTACAATCACACACAACACCTTTAGTTGTACAAACCACAAATCAAATTTTGTCTGTGAATTAATGCAGCCGCAAGAATCACAATCCACCTTCAAAATAAATACGTCTGTGCTTTTAGCAGACTTTTACGTTCACCTGGGTGCCTTTGTTCCTTCCCTGTTCTGGGTTTTAATTACAGTCCCATCCATCACTTTCCAGCAATGATAACAGCTGCCATTTGACATCTGCAGCAGAGTTGGGCTTGGCTTGCTCTCGGCTATGCATTCTTGACCTGTGTAGAATTGAACTAGAGGAGAAAACACATCTGAGCAGTGAGAAAACTTATATAACACAGCGAGGTAACAGATTTAGAAACCAATGCTAAGCACCTCTTTAAGCGGACAGTTGCAATTTAAGATCCTGAGATAAAAACATGTAATTTCGCTGTGAATTTTGACGCCTCATTAGGTTGAAAGTGAAAGTACGTTACTAAGTCACAAAAACTGCACAGCATGTGTCGCTTTGTGGCTGTTAACTTCTGAAATAGAGTCAGAACCAGTGGGATTTAATTTTCTGCTTCAGTCATTAACTGTAACAGCAGTTTGTGACAGATCCTTTAGATTACAGTTACAAAAGAGCCATTCTCCTCAGGATAAGATAAGATAATCGTTTAATAGTTATAAGAAAATAATTTTAAATGAATTTAAGTTATTAAATAGAAATTTGCTGTGTTGCAGCAGCAAAGAGGACAGTCAAAAAATAGGCAAAAGTCAAAGTAATAAATAGGTAAACATACAAAATGAAAGCAAGTGTATATATTAGAAATAGAATAGAAATAATATATACAGTGCACACATATATGCAGAGTAACAGGGTTGCAGGGTTACGTATTGTACAGTTAAATGAGTTGTGAGTTGGGGTGTGTGTCTGTAAATCACAGTGCTTGTGTTTCAACCACTCACTAAAATAATCTGATCTTGTTTTTCATTTTGTCCCGGCAGTCACAGCATCACGTGACAGACCTGTATGAAGACCTTCGAGATGGACATAACCTGATCTCTCTGCTGGAGGTCCTCTCCGGAGATACACTAGTGAGTATCGCCATGGTGTTGGATTTTTTTTTTTTTTCGACCACCAGCGTCAGAGTGACTAATATGCATCGTTTTACCTCCACCTTTGATCCTGACCTGTTACAAAAGCTTACTTATCTGCAAATAACCCTGGAATGCGATGCCTCAGTGGTAATAAATTGTGACTAATCACAGCCGTGTTGACAGTCACTGGCCCCAGCTGAAATCGGATTAGCCACTGAAGTGCCCTATAGTCCTGTCAGTAGTAAATAAATAATCTAGTCACTTTTTAACAATACTAACAATACATATGAGAATTTGTGAGAATTTTTATTTCCTAAGCTTTTTGAAGGAAACAATGTGCTTGAACAAGGAGCAGTTTTCAAAATACATTTATTGATGTCATGAAGGAATGACATAAATGTGCACCTTACTGAATCAGGAATTGTGCATGAATGTTGGTCATATAATTGGCCCCCTCTAAATTGTGGCCCCCTTTATGGCCCCAGATAAAATCCTAGATCCTTCACTGGCTCTCGCTCTGCTCATCCTCTGAATGCCTCCATAGCCTTAACACATTAACCTCACTTTGGCCTGTGTGTGTATGTCTGTGTGTGCACTGTACTCCTTTCTGATCTGCGCTTCTTCTTCTCTACTCCTCCTCTTCCTCGCCTCCCTTTAACCTTTGTGTTTGTGTGCTGATCGCTGCCGCCTGGCCTTCGCCTCCTCTCTTTGCCCTGCTCTTTGTCGGGGTTAGCCCAGGGAGAGAGATGTGGTCAGGAGCGTTCGGTTGGTGAGTGGGTTTGTAATTTTAAGTAGACATCTTAAATTTTTTACGATTCACCCGCGCTTTCGCGACAATTTTGCTCTGCATGGTAACCAAACCTCCATGGCAATCAGGTTTGCTTTAGCAGGTTTTTTTGTTTCTCTTATAGACAGGCTTGCTTTACCAACATAGCTGCTGTATGTGTTCGTTGATTATCATGACAGTTTTAGTATAAGCAGTACTATGTTTTGCATGCTTTAGCTTTCTTTCTCTTTGGGATTTGGTTAGGGTCTTGACTTCAGAGCCATTATATTGTATGTTGTATTCATTTACATTAATTTGAATTTCAATAGACAAACTAAGCATTATGCAACATGAGTTAATTTTACTGTCCTCAGATGCCCCCCATTATGCAAAACCTTGCCAAGGGTTTGTTATTGGGCTTTTTTATTTTTGTTTATTTCCACTTCCAAAACAATGATTTATAATTTGTCATTCTCTATTCTCTCTATGCATTCAACTATAGGAAATATGTACCAAACATTGAATATGGAAATGATTTGTATAGGCACATTTAATGCTTAGTATAAACATAATTTAACATTTTTCTTTGACAAAATATATCCCATAAAAACCAATTGTCCAGGTAAGTATACTGACAGTCTGAAACTTATTTGCACACAGGAATTTGCACCTGATTTGGTCAAGAGTTATCATAAAGCAAGATAAATAATAAATAGAAACACACTATATACACAACACATACAATAGGAAAACCCATAATACTTATATGACTGAACAAAGTATTGATTTGCCCCACCTCCCCTACGCAATCATATGGAAAGTATTGTTTGGTTAGGAGAAATGATTTCTGAGTTTTTTTATTTGTTCTAGATATATAATATACTGGACCTTCGTGAAGAGTGAACTGAAGTTCTGAACTGAGATTGAGTACAGAAATATTATGCTTATTATATTTATAATATTCTCTCGGACAACAAGGACTAAGCCGAAGAAAGCAGCATCATTTTGAAACATTTGTTCACTCAAATTTATTCTTGTCTATTCGCCAGTTATTCTTTGTGTTATCCTTCTAATTCCTTTCTTCATTTTGATTGGATGCTTCCCACCTTCCATCATGAGTATGCAAAAATATGAGTGTATGGTAGTCTAGTGTTGAAAGTGTAACTAAACACCTCTTTATCTCTTCTCCACCTTCCACAGCCCAGAGAGAAAGGCCGCATGCGATTCCACAAACTGCAGAATGTACAGATAGCACTGGACTTCCTCAGACACCGACAGGTACGACTTATGAAATGATACCTTCAACCCTGAAAACCTTGCAAACCAATGTGTGTATTCAGGTGGTGGTGTACTCATGACAATACAACAATTTTGTTCTCCCCAGGTCAAGCTGGTTAACATCAGGAATGATGACATAGCAGATGGGAACCCCAAACTGACGCTGGGGTTAATATGGACCATCATCCTCCATTTCCAGGTCTCCATTGCTGTCAGTGTTGTGTTCCATTATATTATCGCTTTCCCCTTTGTGTGTGGGAACTGCGCCTGTCAGCTGCCGTTTCTCTCCTGGGAACAATCACAATGGACTCCTCTCTTCAAAATCCCTCTCATGAAAGACATTTTCTAATCAAAAGTGTTTCATTCCCTCTTTGGGCTGTTGGGAGAGATCATAACAAACTAACACTGGAGTCTGGTATTTAGTGTCTGGTATAAACAGTATAAAGAAATCCAACACAATCAGGGGCGTGTTGGTATGAGTCACTCTGAGTTTGTTTCCTTCATTCGGGTGTGTGTTCTTTCATTTTGAGAGCAGCTGAGCACAAGGAGAAGCACTCAAACTGAAGTGCAGGACATTCACTGTACCTGAGTGCTGTTAGAGCAGGAGCGGAGCCAATTTGCATGCACGCAGGGATCTGTTTGAGCGAGGAGGGCAGGGCAGGGCAGGCAAAGCATTACAAAATCTGAAAGTGAAATGAAGAACTAATACTCTCAAAATGAAAGCACACCCTGTTGAATAAGGAAAGAAACTGACTCCCAAGGGTAGGGAGAGTCAGTGTGGGACGTGTTGACATGCGACACTCCCAACCACAGCCCATACACACCAAGAGCTGCCAGGCAGAAGCCACTGGGCATCAGCCTCATAAACAGGGGCACACCCATTAATGTCAGATGATACAGGTGGAGTTTGTGGAAAGGTGGCACATAGAGGAAAGAATGGTGTGGTTTGGTGAAGGTACCATTGTTCCCCGTAGATAAAGAGAGGGTTAGCTGGGTGGTGGTTACTGGTGAGTCACAGAGATGAAAGCGGAGAGAAGAGTTTTCCCTCTTGTCGTGTCATGCAGTGTTAAATCCTACAATACGATAACCCCAAATTTACTGAAATACATTCACGATGCAGCAACAGTGTGTCTGAGTGCAAACAGTTTGGAACGATCTGCAGGGATCTGTTAGAGCGAAAGAGATTCGAGGGAGAGCATCGCAAAATCTGAGCATGAAATGAGTAAATAATACTCTCAAAATGAGAGAGACTGAATGTAAGTAAATAAGGATATCTTGAATAGAGATAGGAAATAAACTCCATATGACTTCCGGGGGGTGGGGGTCCAGTTCTTCCTCAGCTTTTCATGCTCATGCCGAGAGAAAACAAACAAGGACTAGCACTCGCACACGAGTACACATTCACTTACACACACATACTAAATGGAAAACCCGATGGCTATGACTCATCCTTGCTGTTCCTAAATTCCCCCGAATGGAATCCGGATGCCACAACCACAGTTTGCATTCTCCCAGACAGAAATCCTGCTGCAGCCAACGAGCCAAATCAGAAGCAGCTTGAAGCCCCCTATAGCTCAGCAAATATCTAAAACTCTAATCAAGTGAAGGGATGATTAGTGTCTTCATTGCTCTAGGACTAAATGAACCCCTTGGTGTCAAGTAATTCACTTTAATTCAGGGGAATCCAGTAATTCACATCTTTTGGTTTCCTCTAATGACAAATTTTTTCCACATTTCTTTAGTATACATCTCCAAACTCTTTGTCCCTGTTTGTGTTGACACTCGTTTATATCTTCTCAGATCGCAGACATCCAGATAAACGGCCAATCAGAGGACATGACAGCCAAGGAGAAGCTGCTGCTCTGGTCTCAGAGGATGACTGACGGCTACCAGGGCATCCGCTGCGACAACTTCACCACCAGCTGGAGGGACGGAAAGCTCTTCAACGCCGTCATACACAAACACTGGTGAGCGTGGCCAGTTTGTTGCTAGTAAATAGCCCCCCCAGTCGGGCTGCCACTTCTTTACAAAAATCCGGGAATTTGTTCAAATATATTTGATTGGTATCGTGATTGTCCACTTGGAGTAGATCTGCTCGCCAGCAACTTCCATTTTCATACAAAATGATGAAACCTTTCTGCCTTAATTTATAGGTTAAGAGGGCATGCAGGTGAAGCTGTGCTGCATCATTGAATATGAACTTTTCCCATTTGAATGAATGTTGGAATTGTGTATAAAAAGTGCCAGCCCTACCTCTCAGTGATTAACAACATTAGCCAAAGCTCATATCGTACGCCCTATTTCAGCTGCTTTACCCTGCCTACTCTTCCTGCTTCCACTGCAAACCACTTCGCAGCCCACCACCTCCCTTCATACTGAATCGGACCTAATAGATGAGTTGTCATTGATGACTGCTCTGTTCTGTTCCGGGGTCTTTTAGCTGCTGCTCTCCCTGCCTCACTTTGCATGAAGGCCTTTGGAAGGTTAGGGAGGTGTGCTCTATACCTTTGGCTTCCCACATATGCACGTGGAAGGGCAGGGAGTTCTCAGAACAGAGCCAACTTAATTTGAAAGAATGTGGTCTCGACTGAAATGCCTGCTGCAGGTCACTGCACTAACATGCGCCCACCCATCCTGTAATGGAGTGCAGAAAGTCAACGTATGCCTTATTCCTCAGAACACATGCACACGCACATATTGATATATATCCCTAATTATGCAGGAATTCATATCTACTTTTTTAGATAAGACCAGTAACGTTGATGCCTGTCATGACACATCACCATCCGTACATACCATTGAACATGGAGTGCAGTGCAGCAGGAGTTCAACCTTGTCACATTTTATGATGCCAGTTTGAACTCGCTCTGTAATTAATTCTACTCTCAGTAAGATGTATTCACTCCTTAAATAAGTTTGGACATAATATCTATGAACTGACATTTATATTATTATATCTTATTCATATTAATGGAAAGATCATCAGCAGTATGATATACAGCAGTAAAGCTTTATTTATCCACTCAGGTTAAAACATTGATATTTCTGCTCTACTCAGGCTTCAAAACAACTTCTTGTGACCCATTTTCAAGTTAACATACCTGACGCTACTTGTCTCATTTTGCTGTAATGAAAAGTGTCTTCATGCCTCTCTGAACATCTGATGCCTTTAGGCGAGAAATATCACTGAGACGCACTGACTATGACTAATAAGGATCATCTTCTGGTGCCATGTCAAGATGATAAATCCTCTATTAAATATGATTAGCGAATAAAATAGTTAGAAGCCTAGTATTAAAAAGTAAAAACCTGATTAATCCACTGTTCAGCATTACGTATCCTAAAAGCTGCTGTGTTCAATCAGTTCTTAGGGATTCCTTTGTGTGTGATTGCCTCATGGGAAATGAGTGTGCATCTATTTCTCAGGAAGATTTGTCAATACAATTCACCATTGCTTTTCTTTATTAATGAGTCTGGAGAGCAACCTGGAGAAAAGTGGTATTAGATGAGAGAAAACAAAACGCTCAGTATGATGTATGTCTTTATAGCTATTATGGGTTGAGAGAAAGAGATACCTGCAGGGGCAAGTTTCCTGAAACCTGAGCGTGTACCGGCAACCTTTTACATTTTTTTGAGTCACCGGAGGCTGGATTAACCTTTCATAAATACCAGGGGTGTGGTGTTTGGGGCGGTACTGTAGCACTCAATGTCTGCTACATTAAAAGTGTGGCATTGCGTCGTTCCTTGGACTTCAGGGTATCCCTTTGCAGAATAGGCATTAAACTGAGAGTGTCTAGGTTTTAGGTTTGGGAAGCTTTACAAATTAAACTCAGAAAGCAACAGTTGAATTTAGTCTGTTAAAAAAGGAGGCAGTAGCTTGACTGCACCACTAGGAGGCTTCTCCACCTCTGCAGCCCTGCAGAAGGATTGACAGGATCTTCACACGATGACCACCTGAGAAAACGCATATGGATTTACATGCTGCCATTAATCCATCAAAAGATCTGGTTCAGTTTACGCCTACAGCTGAAGAATAAGCTTTTTACCGTCCCACTGGACGAGGACCAGATTTTAAGATGCTCAGTTTAAGGAAGAAGACTAAAAAGAAAAAGGGAAGCGTGGGCTTCACCGGCAGCGTGTCAGGATCTGTCAGAGATGTGGAGAACCGGGTGATCATGCTGTGTGAGGATATCCCATCAGAGGGATCCTCCTGGGACTCAGGGTGGGGGTCACACAGCTCAAGGGCTCACTCTAGCAGCGGGGAACTGGGCCACGGATGGAGGTCTCTCAGCTCTCATGGAAGAGAGACCCAGAGCATGAGCAGCTCCCCTCGGCCAGCGATGAGGTCCTCTGTTCAGGAAATCCACCCTGTGGAGACTTCTCCCGTTTATGGACAAAATGCAGACCGGCCCACTACTTGCATCAGACAGTTGTATGGATCTGCTCTTACTGTTTCTCTGTACACAGACTGTGTTTGCCTGCTAAATATAAGTTAAAATTGATGATGCATATAAAACTGCCATAAATTATGAGATTATGTTTTAATTACATCAATATATACATACATTTGTGATGCATTCAGTTTGCACTCTGCAGACGTGAATCTTTGCCTCCGCTGGGAGTCAAGCTATGACTGGCTGCTGACTAAAAGTGTGTCAGCTGGGATTATGTTAGCTGCTCTAATTTGTATTCCACCTATAGATGAATCTGACACAGGGGTGGGCAAACTTTTTGACTCGCGGGCCACAATGGGTTCTAAAATTTGACAGAGGGGCCGGGCCAGGAACAGATGGATGGAGTGTTTGTGTGAACTAATATAAATGACATGTAAAAATGTCATGTTATGACATGTTAGAGCAGCCACGCAGGCTGTGTGTCGGAGATTTGGCTCCAACCTCGCTGCAGCAACACATCATCACTTTCAGTTTCAGTGGGAACAGTGTTGTTGATCTCCCATTTTTGCCAGTGCATCCAAGTCTGGAGTTATTTTGGTTGTGGCAATTCTCAGGATAGATCTGAGGTGCTGATCCGTTAACTTTGATCTGTGACGGGCTTTGTTGGCGTTCATGACGCTGAATGTCTGCTCACACACATAAGTAAGTCGAGCCAAACAAAGTCAGCATCTTCTGTGCAGTCCTCCGGAGGTTTGGAAACGTGGCTCTGTTAAGTGAAGCATAAAAGTCATTCAGTTTAACAGAGTTGAACTTCTCCTTTAGGACGGAGTCAGACTGAAGATCTATCAGTTCCAACTGCAGCTCCTGTGGTGCTGTTTCAGGGTCTTGTGGCAGGGGACAGGACACCAGCTGAAGTGTCCTGTCCCCTGCCACAAGACCCAAGTGTTTTTCGAAATCAGAGAACCTATGGCAGAATTCTCCGTGCAGGTCCTCAAGTGATTTGCTGTATTTGCGCCATCTAATGGGGAAATGGGGGCATTACAGGAGAAAGGTAAAATTTAATTTAATAATAATAATATTTGGACAAGTTCGGGGGCCGTACTTTGCCCATGTCAGAGTCTGACATCTGCCCGAGTCAAATAGCCAGAGGACAAAAAAATGCAGGGGCTAGTACAGATTTGTCAGAAGGTGAACCGGTGGGCTCTGCTAACGCTTACACAGAAAACCAGCTGCTGCAAATATATTGAGTATCAAACAATCTGAGTGAGCTGGCCTGCACAGAGTGGGTCAATGTGTGTTATATCTAATCCATATCTAATATGTAAGGTTAACTCCCCCCTCTGACCACCACCACATTTTTGTGTTCCTCTAGTCCCAGACTCATCGACATGGGCAAAGTGTACCGACAGAACAACGTGGAGAACCTGGAACAGGCCTTCAATGTGGCTGAGAGAGAGATGGGAGTGACCCGTCTCCTGGACCCTGAGGGTAAGCCTGGCCCAAAATCATTGTCAACAGACACACCACACTGAAAAATATGGCAAAAAGAAAAAAAATGCAACAATAAATTATATTGCAATTATTTTGAAATATATTGTGATTTCACTGAAAGAAATCTTTGAAATCATTTAAAAATGACAATGTGGTTTTAGCTGATGTCTGTACCAAACAAGCATGTTCCCTTAAATCTGGAGAATATGAAAAAAAGCCTCTGAGATTTAGATATTACACTTGGCAAGTGTGTAATTTGAATCGATCAATGTTCAGCCTCGGTGTTATTCAGCCATTTTAGTGTGTTAAGATACAAAATTTCTACTGCCTGTGATTCATTTTCAATGTGAAATAACGAGATGGCATAATATTTTTCATCTTATCTTGTCAGATGTGGATGTCTCTCACCCTGATGAGAAATCCATCATCACCTACGTATCATCCTTGTATGATGCCATGCCTCGACCTGATGTACATGACGGCGCCAGAGGGAGTGTGAGTGTGATGTTTTGTGTTGTGGCTTGTGACTCTGCTTATATGGAAAGACGCTTATTTTGGGAGTGTTTTCCAATCCTACCAATGTTTCAAAGAGAAAAGAGGGGTCTTGTGAAAAGTCTTGTGAAACCAAGTATCTTGAAATTAGCAGCCTGTGGTGTTTACACTGCAGACGCCAAAGGGTCTGGCCCATATTATATCTGTTCACATAAAACTTAATCTAAATCAGTTTTTACAAATCAATGGCATTTTGGGCATTTAAGCTCTCACCATTGTGACCACACTGCAAATGCAAAATCCCCATAAAAAGACAATGGCAGCTAGTTGCCATTAGCCAGTCAACACTGTGACTTGTGAAGATGAGATAATAATACAGTGTCATGGATGGATACCATCTTCCTCCATCTGTTTTTGTTGTTTGTTGTGTACCAAGTGTAAATGTTGTCAGGTTACAATGTTGACTAAATACAACCTGTTTCCCAAACACATTTAATGACAGGTGTAAACGGGGTCTTAAGCTAAAGTAAAATACTGTCTGTAATAATTTACCTGACAAATATGGGTGTGACTGCCCACAGACTGAATTGGAGACACATGCTTCTGCCTGTCCGTCTCCCACCATTGTCTTCTCTCTCCCCCACTCCCTCCATCATCAACGTCTTCCCTGCTCTCTGTCCGTTCACACAAGACCCAGATTGTTGCTACCTAATTGAGTTTGGCGTGGTGTGTGAGGGATCGAACATGGAGACGCCGAAGAAGAATAGTGCTTCTGTCTGTGCTGTCCTAACCATCAGCTGTCTTTTCTGCTGTGTTGGCTGCAGGAGCTGGAGCTGCGCTGGCAGGAGTACTACGAGCTGGTGACGATTCTGCAGCAGTGGATCCGCCACCATATCATGATTTTTGAGGAAAGGAAGTTCCCCACCAGCTATGAGGAGATAGAGGTGAGCCAATATGCTGATGACATGTGACTATTATGGCTCTGGGCAAGAGAATAGTTTTTGTTATGAGTATTGTTGAGGTTACACAGTCCCTAAAATGAAAAAATAATGTTTATGTTGTAAAAGTACGATCAAATAAGTATTGTGAGACCTTTTGGTGGTCATCCATTGTTAGAACGAGAATGCACTCGCTGTAGATAATGTCAGGCTTTGGGCAGGCAGAATAAACTGTATTTACAGACATTGTTGAAATGTAGGTGGGGCAGAGCTGGCGCTGAAAATGCAGCCAAAGGGCGAATAATGTCGGACCTAATCCTCAGGAGAATTACCCCTGTGCCACTCCCTGTCAGGGCTACGGAACAAAAGCAAGCCCTGACTTCAGTATTTTTCTTTATTGTCTCTGAAGTCAAATTATCATCAGCGTCAGTGCTTCTTTAAAAAAACCATCAAAGCAAAGTCCGGTAAGAAATCAAGTCTTTTCTCTGGTGACCTGAGCAGGGACGATATTGGATTCATTACAAGAGTTCAATTTAATTTACACCGGTCATGGGAAAGCATGAATGCTGTTTGCAGAGGATTTAACATCGGTGTAAGTGAGCCATTAGAACTGTAGTGTGATGTGCTGAATAGACTCATCCAGTTTGGGAAATTAGGATTCCACAGTGATGTAACAGTACATACAGAACACAGCCCTGAAACAGCAACATAATGATGTGTCCTGAATTCACATAAAGTCAAGGTTTCACTCTGTGTACTTAAGTGATGGTAAATTCTTATCTTACGTATTAATAACGTATTAAGTATCAAATGAACAAAAAGGAAAATATAAATTCTGAATATAAAATATACATTTTGTGCCATTTGTCCTTCAGCTTCTGTGGCGTCAGTTCTTGAAGTTCAAAGAGACTGAGCTGCCGGTGAAGGAGACCGACAAGAGCCGGTCCAAACACATCTACCAGACCTTTGAGGCAAGCTGAATCAAACTCCAGATTCTTTTGTGTTACATTGTATTCTGTTGTCTAATCATATCGACATGTGCATAATGACTTATGTGTTATACTTCCACCTGCTTGCAGAGTGCTGTGCAGAGTGGTCAGGTGAAGGTCCCCCCGAGCTACCATCCTATTGATGTGGAGAAGGAATGGGGTCGACTCCATGTTGCCATCCTTGAGAGAGAGCGGCTGCTGAGAACAGAGTTTGAGAGGTGAGGACCAAGACAGATACTGATTGTCCCAATTAGATTGATTAGAATAAACTCCTTGAGATATACCATCTACTTTTCAATATGATATAATATAAGTGTAAACTGTGATCAGTAGGTGTAGGTGGACAAAAATACAAAAAACATATTGTAAGTCACTTTGGATAAAAGCGTCAACTAACTGATATGTAATGTACAAAAATGAAACATTACAGAAATAAAGAAGTCAGGCGTCAGACTGCATAATATAGGTTAGGAGATATCTTCCAATATGGTTGATTTATATAACATTGATGACAAAAGCAGGAGACAAATGTGAACTATGCAATGAAAACATACAATATCTTTTTTTGTCTTTATTCCTTAAAGATTATAGAGAAACCAAACGGTTTCCACAAAAATGTATTGTATGTGTAGAGATAACATTACATTTTGATTTTATTCACGTTTTTTCATAATATTGTTTTTACCCCACAACACAATTGTTACAAGTTACGTTGGAAAAGCAACTGTCCAGTGTTAGTAACATGAGTACATTTACTATTTTTGACCAAAATGTCTCAACTGTGAAAATTATTTTATTATGATATGTTCTTAATCGCAGACTCATTGCATCATTTCCCTATTTTGACAGAAAACAGACAAACTAATGACGTCATTGTCGCAGGATTATGACGTTTTAAATGTTTATTCGACACAAATTAGTATTAATACTTTAGATAATTAAAATATGTTGGATGACCATCTTTAAATATAAAAATAATCTTGTTTTGTGGCAGTTTGTTCTGTGATGAGCTGCTCTGCTTGTATTTACATGTGTATGACACGTCGGGCTGTTCATGCTGCCCTCACTCCTCATTTCTCTGTCACGAGCGCAATGCATGGTGGTATATATTGCTTGGTTTCTGACCATTGGTCCTAATTATTTTATTATGATGCATTATGGGAAACAGTTAGTGCACTATGTAGGGTATAATAATTTTCACTAATCATTCGGACACCACTACAAAATGGCGAACTCACTAAATAGTGGACTACATAATGATCGGGGAGTGATTTCGGACACAGCCCGAGTGAAAGACTCTTGCTTGTTGTTTGTGGTGGGTTGAAATAAAAAGACAGAGCAAAGCTCCTCATGATTGGACACAGAAAGATATAATTAGGTCGGATGAAACACGAGATGAATTTTATATTCTAATTCTTAAACCAGTGTTATGTCATGTCTAGCAAACAGGATGGTTAGTGTCACAAGATAGCTGGGTCATCTAACTGCCTTGTTTATGGTCCTGAGACGTGGAATGACTGAACGAGCTGACTGACCATCTTTGTCAGGGAAAAAAAGAGATTTTTATCTTACTCTGAGTTTTTTTTAAAAAACGCAATGGGAGTTTGAGATGAACCCTCGGTCGTAGTAGCTGGAGCTTTAATTGAGATATGGCATTTGTGACAGACCCTTGTAGATTAGGGTATTTGCTGAAACGCAGATGTCCGTAAGTGTTTCGACTGATGTCTGATATCTGAATGTGAGCTTCAGCTTCTGCTCGTCTAACATGTGATGTAACAGGTTTTTGGTTCTGCCAAGGATTATTATTATTATTATTATTTGTACAAAATAATGTCTTTTAAATCAAAATGCTGAATGACAAACTATTATATAATCTATTCTGTTTTGCTGGAACCTTAAAATAGTCTTTGAAAGATTATGACAATGGTGTTTGTATTTTATTTAATTCAGACTTGAGAGACTCCAGAGGATTGTCAGTAAAGTCCAGATGGAGTCTGGGTTGTGTGATGAGCAACTCAGCCACTTGGAGACCCTGCTGCAGACGGTGAGTCCTAGTCAGGTCTAACATTAGAAATACTACACTTTGATATGACTTCACAAAGTTACAAAGAGTTCAAACAGGCATTAATGTGTCACTGTAACAACCTTTTGATTTGATTATGATTTCAAAAGAAGGTGAAAGTTGATATTTGTACTGTCTTCCATCCCTTCAGGACATTCGTCTGGTGAATGCAGGGAAATCAGCTAAGCACACGGTAGAGGTGGAGAGGGAGCTGGACAAGGCAGACAATATGATCCGCCTGCTCTTCAATGATGTACAGATACTCAAGGATGGGCGCCACCCTCAGGCTGAACAGATGTACCGCAAGTGGGTGCTCCGTGTATTACTTTCAAGTGACCTTTTAGTACAATGACTTTTACACAAAGGACATCTGTCAAGCACATGAAGACCATAATGAAAGATGTGTCTTTTGATGTCCACAGGGTCTATCGCATCCACGAGCGCCTGGTCAACCTGCGCAGTGATAACAACCTTCGCCTGAAGTCCTCTGTGAGCTTATCTCATGTTAGCAAGATGAGCTCCCAGCAGTCCACCATGAAGGTGCGGCCAGAGTTGGACGATGTGACTCTGCGCTACGTTAAAGACCTGCTAGCCTGGGTGGAGGAGAACCAGCGGCGCATTGATGATGCAGAGTGGGGATCTGATCTTGCCTCAGTGGAGTCCCAGCTGGGCAGCCACAGAGGCCTGAACCAGACTGTGGAGGACTTCCGATCCAAGATTGAACGGGCCAGGGCTGACGAGGTAGTGCCCTTATGAGATCACATATTGTCCAGAGTGCTTTCTATTTTGAAATTAAACATTGTTGCATCGTTCATGTTCTTCAGAGCCAGCTGTCTCCTGTCAGCAAGGTCGCATACAGAGAATACCTGGGTAAACTGGACCTGCAGTATGCCAAACTACTGGTGAATATTTTCAGATTTCTCATTTTTCCGGGGCTGATATTTAGATTTAGGTATAACACATGTACATGATTTAACTTGTAGTTGTGCGATGGCTATTTAAGTAAAGTTTTTTTATATCTGTGTCCAACTGTTTTTTGTTTTCTTTCTTTCAGAACTCTTCCAAGTCCCGCCTGAGGAACCTGGATTTACTCCACTCCTTTGTCAGCTCCTCCACCAAGGAACTGATGTGGTTAAATGAAAAAGAGGAGGAGGATGTCAACTTCGACTGGAGTGACAGAAACACCAACATGACTGCTAAGAAAGACAACTACTCTGTGAGTTTTCAGGAATTATTTCTCTAATATTAAATAATTTGATGAATACGCATTTGTCATCCGAAGGTCGTGATTTACTTTTCCATTTCAATTCTTCAGGGGCTCATGCGAGAGCTGGAGCTGAGGGAGAAGAAGGTCAATGATATCCAGACTTTGGGAGACAAACTTGTCAGGGATGGACATCCTGGCAAGAAGACAGTTGAGGTAATTCCTCCTCACCCCATTACACCGTAAAGATTCACAGCATATAAAAGCATCTCAGTGAGTCCCCAACTTATTTGCCGTCTTCTTTGTCCATGCCAGGCCTTCACCGCTGCCCTGCAGACTCAGTGGAGTTGGCTCCTTCAGCTGTGCTGCTGTATTGAGGCTCATCTCAAAGAAAACACAGCCTACTACCAGGTATGGAACAGGGACATTCATTGGAATTCCATTGGATCCACAGTAAACATGCATCAACATTCCCACAACTGAGATTCAAATTCTATTTCCCTGATGGTGATGGTCTTTTTTCTACAGTTCTTTGCCGACGTAAAGGAGGCTCAGGACAAGTTGAAGAAAATGCAAGAGACCATGAAAAAGAAATACAGCTGCGACCGCTCTACAACCGCCACACGCCTGGAGGACCTGCTGCAGGACGCTGTGGTAAGTGATGAATCAAATACAAATATAGATAGGGTTGTTGATTCAAAATGCAGAATTATCCTGCTGCTCATGTTTAACATCAGAAATGTCTTTATTATTTTAGTCTTATTTAGTTTTACTTCATTTCTTCGCAACAGGAAGAGAAGGAGGAGCTGAATGAATTCAAGACCATGGTGACCGGCCTGAACAAGAGAGCCAAGTCCATCATCCAGCTGAAACCACGCAACCCCACAACCCCCATCAAAGGCAAAACGCCCATTCAGGCTGTCTGTGACTTCAAGCAACAAGAGGTGAGAGCACCTACTAACCACTCCCTACTTACTTATAATCATTCACAGCCCAGAGAGGTCGTGTTAGCCGGACTATGTTTTCTTCAAGGTGTATATCTCAACTCTTGGTTTCTGTTTCAGATCACTGTCCATAAAGGAGATGAGTGTGCTCTCCTCAACAACTCCCAGCCCTTCAAGTGGAAGGTCCTGAACCGCTCAGGACACGAGGCGGTGGTGCCCTCTGTCTGCTTCATGGTACCTCCAGTCAACAAGGACGCTGTGGACAGTGTGTCCAGGTGAGAACATAGTAAAAGTAGAATGGCAGGCAGTAGAGCGCATACCTCCACCAACAGCCCCCTTAAGTGGAATCAAATTAAGATTATTTTCATCAGGATCCATGACTTATTCCCTGTGAAAATGGTTAAAAATGTTAAAGAAAGTTAAAAGAAAATCCTGGATCTGAACCAAACTTTATTGGGTTGATCCTGATCCAGACCACATCCTTCCACCAAGTTTTGCGGAAATCTGTTCAGTTGTTTTTGGGTAATCTTGCTTACAAACAAACAGACAGAGGTGAAAACATAACCTAGCTTACTCTTGCAGCTGTTAGACACTGTCATTCATTCCATCTGCCAGAATACCACCTCTGTAGGTTTACTAGTAGTTGTACTAATCCAGCAATTATGATACCTATAGTGACATTGAACTGTTAGGTTGATTTATAGTTTTGCACATATATATATATATATATATATATATATATATATATATAGTGCACACTGCACACACTGTATTTTGTTTCCCAAGACTCTGAAGGAGCAGGGTTTGTTAGACATGTGGTCTTATGATCGTACAACTGCTGCCTCAGAGGATTTGATTAGTCGTCTTGTGACTTTTTAGAGACACCAAATGCAAATTGCTAACAAGTTAAGGAAGAAAAATGCCCTTCAACACAGATTATCCAATATCTGACACCTCATGCTGAGTAAATTCTATTGTGTCAATTGTTTCTTAATTCCTCCACTTTTTACATTCCTCTCCTCCTCCAGTCTGGACGGGGGTCACCAGCAGATGGTGTCCATGTGGCAGATGCTCCACGTTGACATGAAGAGCATGCTGTCCTGGCAGTACATGATGAGAGACTTCACACAGATTCGATCCTGGAACATCACCATAGTGAGGACTAACACCATTATACACTAATCCACACATTGACCTGAAGGTGCAACATAAAGGTTTCAGTAAAATATAGTATCTAACTGGAAAAAAACAAATACAACCTGAACCTCAGTCCTACTTTACTGAGATAACTAGATTGCACCCACCTCATGTAATTATGGATTTGTGTTGAATTCATAACTACAGGATCATTTGTTTCCACTGGAAGAGAACACCCTTAAGCATTTATTTGTTTTTAAAATAAATATATACAGTATATTCAAGATCATAAAAAGGAGCCTGGCTCCCTGCAAATAAATCAAAATACAGCATCACCCTCTTCACACTGTGAACTCCTGCCTCTATATCCTATCCTATTTTCTTCCTTCTGTGCAGTTAAAGACCATGAAAACAGAGGAATACAGGCTGATGATGAGGAACCTGGAGCTGCACTACCAGGACTACATGCGTGACAGCCAGGACTCACAGCTCTTTGGCCCTGACGACCGCATGCAGATCGAGGGAGACTACACCATGTCCACCCAGCATTTCGACAACCTGCTTCGCTCCATGGAGAAAGGTAGGAATGATTTCCCTACACCACACGTCAGCTTTTCATTATTCCTGTATATATAAAGTAGGTACATTAGGTTTTTAGAAACTTCATGATGTCAATTCACCTTTCAGGACAAATGGATGTTAGGCTCAAAGGTGAGTGATTTAAAGCAAGTCACAGCCGAAGCTCACCAAGCTCGTGTGTGTACAGGCTTTGAGCTTTAGTTGAGATGTTTGAATTTTAGATTAGAGTCCTGTGTGACTGCATGTGGTTTTGCAGGCTGCTTTTCTGGCAGATCTGCACCAAATAGAACCCATGTGTTGTGTGTTAGGCTACAATATGTTGTGCTTTTTGTCATGCAGCCACCTAATACATGATAGTGTGATTACTTTGGGAGAAAATACCCTCTATATACTGTGCTTGTAAAGGAATATGGAGCTGTGTGCGTTTGAGACACAACACATGACCAGCTGCATGTACGATCGAGCTTAAATGCACTGCAGTGGAACATTGCAATATGTTTACAGAAAAAAAAAGAAAAACATCCAAATTACACATAAATATCAAATCCTAAACATGACATCGTACCATGTCCTGTCAGCAAAACTTATTGTCTGCATTCTTGAACTTACCAGGCATTCAAGCTCACCTCTAGGTATCAATAGACTTCAGTGTGTTCCTGTGGTTCTAAACCAATGTGTGTGCTACTGCACAGGTCAAAAGAACGAGTCTCTGTGTAAGAACTACATCTCTGAGATCAAGGACCTGCGTCTGCACATCGAGGAATGTGAGGCTAAGACTGTGGCTCGCATACGCAAACCCCTGGAGAAGGAGCCTCTGAAGGAATGCGTTCGGAAGACAACAGAGCAGAAGGTAATGCAGCTTCATTTACTGCAATGTGTTTAAACAGCAATATGACATGAAGAAAATAGTATCCATGTCATATTAACTTTGAGAAATTAGAACAATTATCATAAAAGATACATAACCAGCAGAGACAGGGGAGCTTCTACCAGCCTCTCCTCTGTGTTAGACATGGCAGGAATCTGCTGGGTTGCCGGTAGACTTGTTTTCTTATTAAGGTGAGGATACAGAGGAAAACACCCACGACCTGATCCTCTGGAGCTCAGTGATCCTCGAGGCAAAACAAAACCCTTAAAGAAAAAAGAAAGACAAGCTGAAGTACAGAAATGAAAGTGAAATGAAAATTTAATAAAGGTGTAGTTGATGAGCGATGAAAGTGAGCGTGAACTGTGTGTGTGCAAATACAGCAGAGAATCGCAGCTGTTTGGAGATCTTGAATTTGCACGCTGTTCAGTGAGAGTTGCAGATTGTAAGCCTGCAGGCCTCCTTCCTACTGAGGCTGCACTCGTTCCCGCTGAGACCAAACCCATTAAAGTCAGAGCAGTGCTGCTGGCCGATCCAGAGAATCACTACACATGTTTATTAAAGTTGTAAGGTTTCCCCCAGCATATTTGAAGTATTTTCTTTTGGAATCTGGTCCTCAGCACAGAAAATGTCCTAGTTTATGTTAAAACTCAATCAGGTTGACACTGTCTAAATATTGTTAACTCTTGTTGTGTTCCTCTGTGATACAGAAAGTGCAGGTGGAGCTTGATGGCCTCAAGAAGGATCTGGACAAAGTAACTGTGAGGACACAGGACGTCTTGTCCTCCCCTCAGCAGTCTGCCTCAGCTCCTGTGCTGCGCTCAGAGCTCGACCTCACTGTGCAGAAGATGGACCATGCCCACATGCTCTCCTCCGTTTATCTTGACAAGTGAGTCCTCCGCCCCTCACTCTTCAGAGGAAATGGGTCTGTGTCGTACTTATGTAATCATTGTTTCTTGTCCCAGGCTGAAGACTGTGGATATGGTCATCCGTAACACACAGGGCGCTGAGGGAGTTCTCAAGCAGTATGAGGACTGCCTGCGTGAGGTTCACACTGTGCCCAGTGACGTCAAGGAAGTAGAGAATTACAGATCCAAGCTGAAGGTACACTGCATACGATTCTTTTACCAGCTCTCAGTTCTCAGACATTTTAAATTCATGATTGTGAATGAAATCCAGTTCAGCCTCATCATTTCTGGTGATCATGCTTGCTCACCGCTGACCCTGTATTTATTTTTGGTTGAATCTTCCTACAGAAAATGCGGGTTGAGGCCGAGAGTGAACAGCCAGTGTTTGATTCCCTGGAGGAGGAGCTGAAGAAAGCGTCCGCTGTGAGCGACAAGATGTACCGTGTGCACAGCGAGCGGGACACCGAGCTGGACCACTACCGCCAACTTCTGTCCGGCCTCCAGGACCGCTGGAAGGCTGTGTTCACCCAGGTCGACCTACGCCAGAGGGAGCTGGAGCAGCTCGGCCGCCAGCTAGGCTACTATCGCGAGAGCTACGATTGGCTGATCAGCTGGATTGCCGACGCCAAGCAAAGGCAGGAGAAGATCCAGGCCGTGTCCATCACTGAATGCAAAACTCTGAAAGAGCAGCTTGCCCAGGAAAAGGTATTCATATTTTATTTCTGATTCTGACTCTCATTGTCTGACTCTTGCCGATGACGAATATTATCGTCACATTTCACTGATCCAGCTGCATTTAACAAACAGCTAATGAAACAGTGACTTCTGGGTTCGACATATCAGACAATTAATTATCAAAATCGAGTTTGGACCATGGCCTCTTTTTTTGACTTGGGGTTCTTAATTGAGAATAGAAAAAAATGAATGAATGATAGACAGATTCACGTGTCTTATTTGAATTCTTTTTCATAACAGAAACTGCTGGAGGAGATTGAGAAGAACAAAGACAGTGTTGATGAGTGTCAAAATTATGCTAAAGCATACATTGATACAATCAAGGTGAGTATTATAGGACAAAGGTCTGCATTAACTGTTGGAAATATTCTATTACGGAGCATTTATTAAAAGTGTCTGTTGCATAACTGATGTATGGAGACTGTTTTTTATTCATCCAATAGGACTACGAACTCCAACTGGTCGCCTACAAAGCTCAGGTGGAGCCTCTTACTTCTCCCTTAAAGAAAACCAAAATGGATTCCGCTTCTGACAACATTATTCAGGAGGTATGATCCTTCAAAACCATTTTAGTTCCAGTTTCTAGAAAATACTGAATATTCAAATAAAGGACAACATACCTTTCTCTGCAGGAGCCCTACGGCGTGCAATACACTGATCATTTCAAATGTCTAAGTGCTGTTTGTTTCTCCCTGTATTAGTATGTAACACTGAGGACCAGGTACAGTGAGCTGATGACTCTGACGAGTCAGTACATCAAGTTCATCACCGACACGCAGCGCCGCTTGGAGGACGAGGAGGTGCGTGACATCAGGCCAAGGATCCCAAACAAACTAAATTCTAACATTAAGCTAACCAATCAACCAAATAATCGACCGACCGTCTTACAAACAAGTTTCCCGCCGATCACCGAAACGCATGAATGCACGCACTTTTCTCTGTGTGTCTTACACACACACACATATCCACACATGACATTGATGTACGGGTGACAAAACCATTCCTTTGCACTGGTTATGCATGAAACATTGGCATGCTGTAGCTGAACAAGTATTTTTGGAGCATATTATACACTGGCAGTAGTGGTCATGTGAAGACTTAAGGTTTGTAAAAAGAGAAAGGAATATATATTACATACAAATGTGATTCATGAGGATTGAGTGAAGTAAAAGTTTCAGTTGGAAGCCACTGACATCATGACTCTCAATGTCTTAAACTAGAATGAACAAATACAACACAGTGTATGTTCAGAAATCCATGATCTACTCCAATTCCATTCATTGTGTGTGTTGTGCAATTGTAGATTCAAAACAAGGGGTTCTTTCTTTCACTTCTTTCGTTTTTTTTCTATTCTTCCTTCACCCACTGGCTTCTTTATTTTAAAGACAATCTAAACTAGGACTCTGTCGTTTCTCACTGGTTATCATGGTCTTCAGCTCTCTTCTTTTTCTAAATTAACACACGTTTACGGTTTTACGTTATATTCTAACCCTAATGTTTTTTTCGTTTCTTTGCTTCTCTTAACTGCTTGCCAGTGCTTTGCCATGATGAACGCTTTACTTGTTTCAGCATTAAAGAGGTAAATTATTTGATAGTATTTCTGTGCTGTTCGTCCATTCCCTCTGTCACTAACATCTGTGTCACATTCTTGTCTTTCCATTCCATTTTCTTGCTTTCACTTCAGCATTATGTAGAATTAATGCAAATATCTATCGTGTCTCCACATCACTAACACCCTTACTCAAGATTTATGCATAGTCAGCCTAATTAACTTAATTTACAGTGCTTCCTAAACTTACTGCAGTCATAAGCTAGATTTGAACTAACAGTGACATCGTCTGAACCTCTTATCCTTGACTTTTTCTTTCCTTTTCATTCCACTTTGTGATTAGAGAGAACCCCCTAGTGCATGGAATGAAATAAAAAAACAAAACACTAAGTGAATGGTGTGAATAATGCTCATATCGTTAAGCACTTGGTCTTTATTTTAAAAGAAAGAATGAATTATATTACAAATTGCACACAATAGGTTTATTGTTCGATTGTATTGCAATCTATAGTAACACAAACAACACAACAAGTGAAATAGAATCTTGACAATACCATTACCAATACTACATATTAAACATATTTACATCAAACATAAAAGTATTTCGATATTGATTATAAAATAAATGTGTAGAAAGTCTAACTGCACACACAAGATAACAGGAATATAGCTGTCAACTAAATATTTTTGAAATTTAAGCATTTAAGTAACAATGTAGACTTTGATATATTGGTATCATTCATTATGCAATTTTTAAAAACTTGATGCTACAGCTACAGTTGCATGCCATATGATTTTCTTGCTGTGTGTTGTGAAGTGATATTTTGTTTCCATACATTATTGATCCATTTTTTCCCCTGAATTGTCTTGAATTATTTCTATTGCATCATTAATTACCATAACTGTGATGATTGTGCATCTAATTTGCATCTAGTGATTGATGTTTGAGCTAATTTTTAACATTAACATTGCCTGGGTAATACAGTACATTAAATTGCTCCAGTGTGATTAAGCTGTGATTACTATAGTAATTACAACTTAAAGCCACACTGTTTAGAGCTGATTAGTGTAAAGTGTTACCTTTAACCTGTCATGCTTGTTTATAATCCTTTCTTTACCATTTGCTTCCACTAATGCAGAAAGCTGCAGTGAAACTCAAAGCGGAAGAGCAGAAAAAAATGGCCAAGATGCAGGCCGAGTTAGACAAACAGAAGCAGTTAGCCGAAGGTCACGCAAAGGCCATTGCCAAAGCTGAGAAAGAGGCTCAGGAGCTGAAGCTCAAAATGCAGCAGGAAGTAAGCAGGAGAGAAACTGCTGCTGTAGATGCAGAAAAACAAAAACACAACATCCAGCTGGAACTGCATGAGCTCAAAAACATGTCAGAGCAGCAGATCAATGACAAAAGTCAACAAGTGGATGACGCTCTCCAAAGCAGGCTCAAGATTGAAGAGGAAATCCACCTTATTAGGATTCAGCTGGAGACAACAGTACATCAAAAATCGACTGCAGAATCTGAGCTCAAGCAACTTCGTGACAGGGCAGCTGAGGCTGAGAAACTCAGGAAGGCTGCCCAAGAGGAAGCTGAGAAGCTCCGCAAACAAGTCAAGGAAGAGACCCAGAAAAAGCGCATGGCAGAGGAGGAACTCCAACTGAAATCTGAAGCAGAGAAGGAAGCTGCCAGGCAAAAGCAAATAGCCCTGGAAGACCTTGAAAACCTAAGGAGGCAGGCCGAGGAGGCTGAAAGGCAGGTGAAGCAAGCAGAAATAGAAAAGGCAAGACAAATCCAGGTGGCTCAGGAGGTAGCCCAGAAGACTGCTGCCACTGAGCTCCAAAGCAAACACCACTCCTTTGTGGAAAAGACCTCAAAGTTAGAGGAATCACTCAAACAGGAGCATGGTGCTGTCCTTCAGCTGCAACAACAAGCAGCACATCTTAAGAGACAGCAGGAAGATGCAGAAGATGCCAGGGAAGAGGCCGAAAAAGAGCTTGAAAAATGGAGGCAGAAAGCAAATGAGGCCCTCCGTCTGAGACTCCAGGCTGAGGAAGAAGCTCACAAAAAGAGCCTTGCTCAAGAGGACGCTGAAAAACAGAAAGACGAGGCTGAGCGTGAGGCGAAGAAGAGAGCCAAAGCTGAAGACTCAGCCCTGAAGCAGAAGGACATGGCCGAAAAAGAACTGGAGAGGCAGAGAAAGATTGCTGAGAGCACAGCTCAACAAAAACTCACTGCAGAACAAGAACTGATTCGACTTAGGGCAGACTTTGACAATGCAGAACAGCAGAGATCCCTCCTTGAAGATGAACTCTACCGCCTAAAGAATGAAGTTGTTGCAGCTCAACAACAGAGGAAACTGCTGGAGGATGAACTGGCCAAAGTGAGGAGTGAAATGGATATACTCATTCACCTCAAGTCAAAGGCAGAAAAGGAGACCATGTCCAACACAGAGAAGAGCAAACAACTTCTTGAGGCTGAAGCCGCCAAGATGAAGGACCTGGCTGACGAGGCAAGCAAGCTTAGAGCCATTTCAGAGGAGGCCAAGCACCAGAGACAAGTTGCTGAGGAAGAGGCTGCTCGTCAGAGAGCAGAGGCTGAGAGAATTCTCAAAGAGAAGCTGGCTGCAATAAGTGACGCTACCCGTTTAAGAACCGAAGCTGAAATTGCCCTGAAAGAGAAGGACGCAGAAAACGAGAGACTCCGGCGACATGCTGAGGATGAGGCTTACCAGAGGAAAGCTCTGGAAGACCAGGCCAACCAGCACAAGCAAGAGATTGAGGAAAAAATTATTCAACTCAAGAAATCATCTGATACTGAAATGGAAAGACAAAAGGCCATAGTGGATGACACACTCAAACAGAGGCGGGTTGTAGAGGAAGAGATCAGAATTCTTAAGCTCAATTTTGAGAAGGCTTCATCAGGAAAACTTGACCTGGAGCTAGAGCTAAACAAACTGAAAAACATTGCAGAGGAAACTCAGCAAAGCAAGCTCAGAGCAGAGGAGGAGGCAGAGAAACTAAGACAGCTTGCCCTTGAGGAGGAGAGGAGGAGGAGGGAAGCAGAGGAGAAGGTTAAGAAGATTACAGCTGCTGAAGAAGAGGCAGGCAGACAACGCAAGGCAGCCCAGGATGAGCTGGATCGTCTGAAAAAGAAAGCAGAAGTAGCCAGAAAGCAGAAAGATGAGGCTGACGAAGAAGCTGAAAAACAGATTGTCGCAGCCCAACAAGCGTCCTTGAAATGCAATGCAGCTGAGCAGCAAGTTCAAAGTGTCCTTGCTCAACAGAAGGAAGACAGCATCACGCAAAAGAAGCTTAAGGATGAGTATGAGAAAGCCAAGAAGCTTGCCAAGGAGGCAGAGGCTGCTAGGGAGAAGGCAGAAAGAGAGGCGGCTCTCTTTCGTCAGCAAGCAGAAGAAGCAGAACGGCAAAAAGCAGCTGCTGAGCAAGAAGCTGCAATCCAAGCCAAAGCTCAAGAGGATGCTGAGAGATTGAGGAAGGAGGCGGAATTTGAAGCTGCCAAACGAGCACAAGCAGAAACTGCAGCACTCAAGCAGAAGCAACATGCCGACGCTGAAATGGCTAAGCACAAAAAATTGGCAGAGCAAACATTAAAGCAGAAGTTCCAAGTGGAGCAAGAGCTCACAAAGGTTAAACTTCAGCTTGATGAAACTGATAATCAGAAATCTGTCCTGGATGACGAGCTGCAGCGCTTGAAAGATGAGGTTGATGACGCTGTCAAACAAAGGGGCCAGGTGGAGGAGGAGTTGTTCAAAGTCAAGGTTCAGATGGAGGAACTTCTCAAACTAAAAATCAGAATTGAGGAGGAAAATCAGCGCCTCATCAAGAAAGACAAAGATAACTCACAAAAATTCCTTGAAGAAGAGGCTGAAAATATGAAACATCTCGCAGAGGACGCTGCTAGACTTAGTGTAGAAGCCAAAGAGGCTGCATACTTAAGACAGATTGCAGAAGATGATCTAAATCAGCAAAGAGCTCTTGGAGAGAAAATGCTCAAAGAGAAAATGCAGGCCATACAAGAGGCATCTAAACTTAAAGCTGAGGCAGAGATGCTCCAAAGGCAGAAGGACTTGGCTCAAGAGCAGGCACAAAGGTTGCTGGAGGATAAACAACTAATGCAGCAGCGTCTGGAAGAGGAAACTGAGGAGTACCAGAAATCCCTTGAAGCAGAAAGGAAAAGGCAATTGGAGATCATAGCTGAAGCTGAAAAACTCAAGCTTCAGGTTTCTCAGCTCAGTGAAGCCCAGGCCAAAGCTGAAGAGGAGGCAAAGAAATTCAGGAAACAAGCTGACACAATTGCTGCTCGTCTTCATGAGACTGAAATAGCCACCAGAGAGAAAATGACAGTCGTGGAAAAAATGGCGGTCGACAAACTTAATACCAGTAAAGAGGCTGAGGATTTACGAAAAGCAATCGCAGACCTAGAGAAGGAGAAGTCTAGACTGAAAAAGGATGCTGAAGAACTTCAATATAAGTCCAAAGAGGTATTGTGTCAAAAATGGCATAACAAAGCAGCTTATGTCATTGTGAATTCTATCAGAAAACTATCACTCTTTTTCCTTTAATTTCTCTATATCTTTCTCTGATTTTACTAATCATGAAATCAAATCTTTGATTTTAAATATGATTGAAATTTAATTTATTTACAGTGCACTGTGCTCATGCAAATCACATCTTGAATGCCCCCTCATACCCTGGAATGTTTCCTCATTTTAAGACATGCTTCATATTTCTTTCAGTTTCAGAACTCCATTGCAGTTTACTAAAAAATAAATGAACCCTTCATTATTTACAATAGGGTAAAATGGCTGAAAACTATGACAAACCTCAACCAATTTAGTAAAAAGTCTAAACATATGCTGAATCATTTACCAAAGAATCTCCATACATGTAGAGCCTCTCCACTCAGAGGGGCATTCCTTCAATGTTTCACTATTTCTTCACATTTCTGGTCCCATTGCTTTGAAATCCAGAGATAATCTTTTTGTGATTTTTCTGAACTGAACCAAATATTTTTTACATATTTTCTAAGTTCTGTGAATTAGTTGAAGTCCAGTGCGACCTCTCGATAGGCAGAGCTGCCAACAAGTTGTAGGAATGTCGGGCCTGGATCTAGAAGTGGGCTGGGGTGGGCAATGCCCACCCAAATTTCTACTCTGCCCACCCAATTGGTCAGCTTTATTATGTGCCATTTCAATCTGCCAATCACTTTTATCTCATTCGCCCAGATGACACCTGCATCATTAAAAATAATCGTCAGTGTTGTGTTTAATTACAGCATTGTCCGTTCACAGCTTCCTCACTGGATCTCTTCACCTGCATGTGTGCTTCCGCGCAGGCATAAAAAAGTTCGGTTGCGCTAGTCTGTGTGTGGCCAGTGTAAAAAATTATAATTATTAGTACCATTATTGTTATTATACCATGGCTTGGTTGAATTTCCTATTGTGGCGCGTTCTTTAAAACTTGGAAAAACTCTCAACACAAAGTCAACTGTGTGAAAAGTTGCCCTACCCAGATTTCTAATTGCCCCTCCCAATCTGAGCAGTCTAGATCCGGGCCTGCGCAATGTTTGAGAGATTGGAGGTTTAAATATGCGTATTATTACATATACTTTACAGACAAGAAGTTAAATATAAATATAATTTCCAGGAAGGTTACTGAAGGTTGCTGACTATGTATAAACAGTGTAGCAGCCAAATCCAATACAATTGAAGTAAATAGTGACCAATTCTTCAAACGTAAAAAAAACACAAAAAAACAAACATAACATGCCTCCATACTGCTCCTGTGGTGTCATCCAAGTGTCTGTAAGCCCTGACATTCAAATTCGACTCGAAACAAGGTCATTTACGCCATGTTTTTAGCCTAAATGTCCGCTGTGGTCCAAGCGTGAACTCGTCTCTGGAGGAGGATTATCAGAGGACATTTAGGCCCACAAACATGATGTAAATGAATTTCGTTTTACCATAAAATTTTATATGATATTTTAGAAATATCATTTACATGTTTCGACTCATGATATATATTATTGTAGGCAGAAATACAAAGAATACTGCAGAACAATAATAAATCTTAAATCTTGGGATGCTAGAAAAAGAAAATATTTTTCAAAAGCTCAGAAAGCACATACCTCTGCCAAGACCTATCTGGCCATGTTAAACAAAACAAATAATCATTACTGGAAACACGCTTTTTTCAGGAACTGCTCAATAATTTAATGTCCTCCTTGGGTCATGCTCCACGCCTCCACAAACTTTTGTAAAAAAAATTGGTTCAGTAGTATTTTGCATAAATATACATTAATAAATTGAAAATCTGATTTAAAACCGGTGAATATTTCCGATCTCTAAGTGCATAAGCATAGTGCATTGTGCAAGTTTTATCCATTACAAATCATACAAAAATAATTAATGATGTGCCTCAGCCAAAAACCTATTGTAACTTGTTTTCTCTTGCTTTTCTATCAGATTGCCGATGCACAGCAGAAACAAATGGAGCACGAGAAAACAGTGCTCCAGCAGACATTCCTGACTGAGAAGGAAATGCTGTTGAAGAAGGAGAAACTAATTGAAGATGAGAAAAAGAAGCTGGAGAGCCAGTTTGAAGAAGAGGTTAAAAAGGCCAAGGCCCTCAAGGATGAACAGGAGCGCCAGAGACAGCAGATGGAGGAGGAGAAGAAGAAACTCCAGGCTAACATGGATGCAGCCCTAAATAGGCAGAAAGAGGCTGAGACCTCAATGCTTAACAAGCAGAAAGAAATGCAGAACCTTGAAAACCAGAGACTAGAGCAGGAAAGGATTCTCGCAGAGGAAAACCAGAAATTGCGTGAGAAGCTGCAGCAGCTTGAAGACGCACAGAAAGATCAAGTCACCAAAGAATCTGTAACAGTAGTTAAGTCAATAAGTACAGTTTACAATGGCAGAAATGCCAGCGATGTGGTAGACAGTGTAGAAAAGACACCAGATCCATTGGCTTTTGATGGCATTCGAGATAAGGTACCTGCAAGCAGACTTCATGACATTGGCCTTTTACCCAAAAAGGACTTTGACAACCTGAAAAATGGCAAAACCACTGCTCAAGAGCTCGGTGAAACCGAAAAACTTAAAGTAATTCTTAAAGGAAAGAATTGCATTGCTGGTGTTTTGACACCATCTAAGCAAAAAATGTCCATCTATCTAGCATCAGAAGAGAAGAAGATTACTCCAGGCACAGCCTTGATCCTTCTTGAAGCCCAGGCGGCTACGGGTTATATGTTAGACCCTATTCAAAATCAGAAACTTTCTGTCAATGAGGCTGTTAAGGAGGGTTTGATTGGCCCAGAACTGCACAACAAAATGCTTTCAGCTGAGAGAGCTGTTGTTGGTTACAAAGATCCATATACTGGTGGGAAGATCTCTTTCTTTGAAGCCATGAAGAAGGGTCTCATGGAGCATGATCATGCCATCAGAGTCCTTGAGGCCCAGCTTGCAACTGGTGGCATCGTTGACCCTATCAATAGTCACCGTGTACCAAATGAAACAGCCTACAAGCAGGGACAATATGATGCAGAAATGAATAAGGTTATGCAGAACCCCTCAGAGGATCAAAAGGGTTACTTTGACCCCAGCACTCAGGAACCTTTGACGTATTCTGAGCTAATGGCGAGATGTGTCACTGACCCCGACACCGGTCTGTTACTCCTGCCAATCACAGACAAAGCTGCTCAGTGCTCAAGCATATACACAGAGGAGGAGACCAAGGATGTGTTCAGCAAAACAACTGTGTCGGTGCCATTTGGAAAATTCAAGGGAAAGACAGTCACCATTTGGGAAATAATAAACTCTGAGTACTTCACTGAGGACCAGAAGAAGGACCTCCTCCGGCAATACAAGACGGGCAAAATCACAATTGAAAAGATCATTAAGATAGTGATTACAGTTGCAGAGGAGAAGGAGAAGAAGAAAGAAATTACTTTTGATGGTCTGAGAGCACCTGTCCCTGCCACTGAGCTTCTGGAATCCAAAATCATTGATAAAGACCTGTTCAACAAATTAAACAAGGGCAAAAAGACAGTCAAAGAGGTGTCTGAAATGGAGCCTGTCCATAAAGCATTGAAAGGCACAAATTGCATTGCAGGTGTAGTTACTGACTCATCCAAAGAGACAATGTCCTTTTATCAAGCCATGAAAAATGATATAATGAGGCAGGGGCCTGCCTTGATTATGCTCGAAGCCCAAGCAGGAACAGGCTATGTGGTTGACCCTGTACAGAATCAGAAGTACACGGTTGATGAAGCTGTCAAAGCAGGTGTTGTTGGTCCTGAGCTGCATGAAAAGCTCCTGTCTGCAGAGAGAGCTGTCACAGGTTTCAAAGATCCTTACACTGGAAAAACTGTCTCTCTCTATCAAGCAATGAAAAAGGATCTCATACCTAAGGAACAAGGAATCCGACTGCTCGATGCCCAAATGACCACCGGTGGCATCATTGATCCTGTAAAAAGCCACCGCATTTCACATGATATTGCCTGCAAGAGAAATTATTTTGATGATGAAATGAAACAGGTTTTGAGCAGTCCCACCGATGAAACTAAATGCTTCTTTGACCCCAACACAAAAGAAAAGGTCACATACTCACAGCTCTTCAAGAGATGTGTCACTGACAAGAAAACTGGTCTCCAGCTTCTTCCTCTTTCTGATGAAGCAATCAATGCAAAGGAGGAGCCATCGTACACCGAATCCCAGACAAAAGAGGCTATGACTCAGGCCACTGTTGAGCTTGACTCTGGACCATTTAAAGGCAGAAAGATGACCATCTGGGAAATCATCAACTCTGAATATTTCACTGAGGAACAAAGGCTTGACCTCCTGAGACAGTTTAGGTCTGGAAAGCTTACAATTGAAAAGATCATCACAATCACAATCACAATTGTGAATGACAGAGAGGCCAAAAAACAAGAACAGTCCAGCTTCAAGGGACTCAGAGCCCCTGTCCCAGCAGGCTCCCTGTATGATTCCAAAATTATTGACAAACCAACCTTTGAGCTCATTCAACAAGGCAAAACAACACCTAAACAAGTCAGTGAAAAGAATCCCGACATCAATAAATACCTCAAGGGATCTGATAGCATTGCTGGAATCTACCTTGAGCCAACAAAAGAGAAAATAAGCATTTATCAGGCTATGAAGAAAAAGCTCCTCAGACATAACACAGGGCTTTCACTTCTTGAGGCCCAAGCTGCAACTGGGTTCATTGTAGATCCAGTGAGGAACCAGTGTCTGTCAGTAGATGAGGCAGTGAAGTCAGGCCTTGTTGGTCCGGAGCTACATGAAAAACTCCTCTCTGCAGAAAAAGCTGTCACTGGCTATAAAGATCCATTCACAGGCAGCAAGATTTCCCTGTTTGAAGCAATGCAGAAAGATCTCATCCTAAAAGAGCATGCCATGCCACTGTTAGAGGCACAAATGGTTAGCGGAGGAATCATTGACCCTGTAAATAGCCATCGTGTCCCAGATGATGTTGCATATCAGAAGAACATTTTCAGCAAAGAAGTTGCTAAGACCCTATCTGAACCAACTGATGATAATAAGGCTTTCTCAGACCCAGAAAGTGACGAGAATGCAACCTATAGACAGCTTAAAAACAAATGTCAAAGAGATCCAGAGACAGGCCTGTACATCCTCCCACTCTCCAAACCTCAGTCTCAAACTGTTGTGGAGAAGACATATCTCTACACGGAGGAACAAACGGAGAGTGACCTGACCGACACCCAGATTGATATTCCAATTGAGGGCCTTGCTGATAAACCATTGAACCTCTGGGATGTCATGAATTCAAATCTGATTCCAGAATCAGAGCGGCAGAAGCTAATGGATGAATATCGCTCTGGCAAAATCACTAAAGAGAGGATGATCATCATTATTATTGAGATAATGGAGCAGAGAGAGATAATTCGACATGACAGTCCACTGTCATATAAGACTTTAAGAAGAATAATAACTGTTGAGGAGCTCTACAATGCCCGCATCATCGACTTGGAGACATATAACCTTATTAAACAGGGCAAGAGGAATATCCGCGACATAATGGAGATGACCAGTGTGAAACAGTATCTCTATGGCACAGGCTGTGTTGCTGGGGTCACAACTGACTCAAGTTCCAAGGTAAGCATATACCAAGCAATGAAGAGAGGTTTTCTTAATCAAGAAGTAGCCATGAACCTCCTAGAAGCCCAAGCTGCGACAGGATTCCTCGTCGATCCAGTAAAGAATGAGACACTCACTGTTGATGAAGCTGTTCGTAAAGGTATTGTTGGACCTGAGATCCATGATAAACTTCTGTCAGCAGAAAGAGCGGTCACAGGATACAAAGATCCATACAGTGGGAAAATCATATCTCTTTTCCAGGCCATGAAGAAGGATCTTGTTCCAGAGGATTATGCTCTGAAAATGTTAGAGGCACAAACTGCCACTGGTGGTATTATTGATCCTGAATTCCAGTTCCATCTGCCAGCAGACATTGCCATACAAAGAGGCTATATCAACAAGGAAACCAATGAGAAACTGGCTAGTGAAGTTAAAGGTTTTGTTGACCCTGTCTCAGATGAGAAACTACCATATTCACAGCTGCTCAAGAGATGCAAGCTAGATGGTGGATTGCGACTCCTCTCACTGGGAGACAAGAGGCTGACATTCAAAGGTCTCAGGAAACAAATCACAATGGAGGAGCTGCTCAGGTCACAAATTATCGATCAGCAGACTGTCACCCAACTGAATGAAGGTCTTATTTCAGTGGAGGAGGTGAGCGAGAGGCTATCAAGGTACCTTGAAGGCACCAGCTGTATTGCTGGTGTGTTTTTGGAGTCCACAAAGGAACGTCTATCAATTTACCAGGCCATGAAGAAGAACATGATTAGGCCAGGAACTGCGTTTGAGCTACTTGAGGCACAGGCAGCCACCGCCTATGTCATTGATCCAATCAAAAATCTCAAACTGAATGTCAGTGAAGCAGTGAGAATGGGAATTGTAGGTCCAGAATTCAAAGACAAGCTTCTCTCTGCAGAGCGTGCTGTGACTGGATATAGAGATCCTTATTCGGGCAAGACAATCTCCCTGTTTCAGGCCATGAAAAAGGGGCTCATCCTGAAAGATCATGGTATCCGTCTCCTGGAAGCCCAGATTGCCACAGGTGGAATCATTGACCCAGAGGAAAGTCACAGAGTGCCAGTTGAGGTAGCCTACAAACGTGGGTTCTTTGATGAGGAAATGAACGAGATCCTGACAGATCCATCTGATGATACCAAAGGTTTCTTTGATCCCAACACTGAGGAAAACCTAACCTACCTCCAGCTCATGGAGAGGTGCATTACTGATCCTGACACTGGCCTGGTGCTCCTACTATTGAAAGACAAGAAGCGGGAAAGAAAGACCTCCTCCAAATCCTCAGTTCGCAAACGCAGAGTAGTCATTGTAGATCCAGAGACAGGCAAAGAAATGACTGTGTATGAGGCCTACAGGAAGGGACTCATTGACCATCAAACCTACCTGGAGCTTGCTGAGCAAGAGTGTGAATGGGAAGAGATCACAACGACTTCCTCTGATGGTAATGTCAAATCCCTTATCATTGACAGGAGGTCAGGGAGACAGTATGATGTTGATGATGCTATTTCACGTGGTCTCATTGACCAAAAGGCTCTTGATACATACCGAGCTGGAAATCTGGCCATCACAGAATTTGCTGACATGCTGTCTGGAAATACGGGTGGCTTCCGTTCACGATCATCCTCCTTTGGTTCCACCACTGGTTCCACATTCTCCTCTTCCATGAGCCCCATACCCTCCATTAAAGCACCTGCAATCATATGGAATGACCCATCAGAGGAGACTGGCCCCATAGCCGGTATCTTAGACATTGACACGCTGGAGAAAGTGTCTGTCACAGAGGCAATACACAGAAACCTGGTAGACAACATCACAGGCCAAAGATTGTTGGAGGCCCAGGCGTGCACGGGAGGAATAATTGATCCAACAAGTGGAGAGAGATTGTCAGTCACTGATGCAGCAGAAAAGGGTCTTGTGGATAAGATCGTTGTCGATCGTCTCAACCTGGCTCAAAAAGCATTCAATGGATTTGAAGACCCAAGAACCAAAGTAAAGATGTCTGCCTCCCAGGCTCTTAAGAAGGGCTGGTTATACTATGAGGCTGGCCAGCGTTTTCTTGAAATCCAATATCTAACTGGTGGACTTATTGAACCTGACGTTGAGGGCAGAGTGACCCTTGATGAATCCATCAGGAAGGGCACAATTGATGCCCGCACTGCCCAGAAACTAAGAGATGTCAGTGCTTATTCTAAATACCTAACATGTCCCAAAACCAAACTGAAAATCTCCTTCAAAGATGCCATGGACAGAAGTATGGTCGAGGAAGGTACTAGCCTAAGGCTTCTGGAGGCCTCCTCACAATCCAGCAAAGGCCTTTACAGTCCTTACAATGTCAGTGGTCCTGGATCTGCCTATGGTTCTCGGACTGGCTCAAGGACCGGATCCCGATCAGGCTCGAGGAGAGGCAGCATCGATGCCGGCTCTGGCTTCAGCATGAACTTCTCCTCCTCCTCCTTCTCATCCTCTTCAACTGGCTACAGCCGCAGATTCTGATTAGCTCCTTTTCTTTCTAACAACTAAGAACCAACAATACTAATACACTTTAGAGTTGCATTTCTCACAGGAAAAAAAATTGTAACAGTAACAAAGAAAATATAATTTATTTATTCTGCCCTGCATGTGGTCACTATTGGCTTTTGATTCTTTCATGAAGCAGATGTCTAAACATCTGCCTCATATATGGAGACATAATCAAGCATTGTTAAATATATAAAATATAAATTTCCCTAAGTACTGATTACAAAAATCATTTTATATTTTTCGAAGCAAAGCATGGAATTTTAGCTGTTTTTAAGTGACCACAGTTTTAATTTTACACGTTAAAAAGTTGTATACTTGCTTTCTGAAACTAATATATAATGTATGTATGTCAAACAGAAATATTTTTCCAGTATTCCTTGTTACCTTAAACATTCAAGAAAATATGTCTATTTTGTATCTTTTTTCGACAGTATAGTGTGATATACTGTATGTCAACATAGTTTTTTAAACAGATTCAAAAATACTTGGATGCCTTCAACTTTCTAAATGTCTATATAGAATATGGACAGATTTTGTGTTAATGTTTTGATGTGAAATGGTGTCTGGGTAACTAAATAGAATACCCAATAAGAATACACATGTGAGATACAACACTGAAAAGAAGTGCCAGAAATAATGTTACGCAGGCCGCTTAAAATTAGTGTCACATCTGTCATTGCTTTGTACTCATTTATATTCAGTGGACTTTTGCTTTTTTTTTTGAGTTCATCTTTCTTTTACACACTATACGTTTTTGGATTCTTCATATTCACCATCAATCAAGTGTTCCTGATTAATCCCAAGATGGTGTCAGACTTGCTCCTGCTCTCCCATACAGACCTGCTTCCTGTTATTTTGGTTCTTGTAAGTTCAAATTTGTTTTATTTATTCTTTGTTCTTTACGTTTCTTTCACATCAGAGCCATTTCTGTACGCCATCCCACACACAAGATGATACCAGCTTTTTCAGTTCAAAAATCCCAGTTGCTGCTAATTGACTGTTGCTTATCCTCTTGTCTTTGACAGCTGCCTCAGTCCTTTAGACAACATCTGAGCACAGATACTCAGTTGGCCGGAGCATACGATCCCCTCAACTTGGATGGATTCCTGAGTCCATATCATCCTCACGCAGTGACACAGGTACAGTGTATGTATGTGTGAAAAAACATATCATTTTTCATCCAGATTTCTTTTTTCACAATTTTCGTTCAATTCCTATTTTGTTCTTGCTGCGTTGTTTGCTTTATTTTGATTTGAATTCATAGTTATTTCCTTTTTGTTTCTAGATCTGCCATTGAGTTCATCCATTCTTTCCATTGTGCATCACATTTGAAGAAAGCTGAGGCTGAGTCTACCTGACATCATCTTGGGATGCCTTCTTAGGAACACACTTCATTCATGGCCCTTTTTCATGCTTTTATTACCTGAACGCTAATTGTGACATTTATGTTGATAAAACAGCACATCTTCATTTCACTAGTCTTACATCTGGGACTTTAAATTAATTTCAGCCAAAGCATTAATTGAGAAATTTGGAGAATTGACACATTTAACACAACAGCACATTTCATGAATGTATGTATCATATCAAATTAACAAACTCAAAAACAGCTTCAAGCTTTATTTTGCCTATAGTGATTTTTCTATATTAAGTATTTCTTTTCCCTTAAGTGTTTTGCCTCTGTAAATCATTTTACTATGTTTTCATCATGTTTTTGATATGTTAAGAATTTGTCTTGCATGTTTAATAACTTTACCAAGGATATTTGGGAAAATGTGGATGTAAAATAAAGACAACTGCAGATAGTAACTGTGCTGGTTTTAATATTAGCGATATATAAACTCACAAACTAACTGGTTGGTTTTCCTTATGGGGCAGATTTGGCTTTGAATGATATATTGAGTGGATTCATTGTTCTGAACATAACACTGTTGTAAATAAATATGCTCTGAAGAGGCCCTCTTGTCATCTATATATTGATTCCATGCATCTGAAGACATATCTAGTAGATTTTCTTTTTTCAAAACTCATGTTACATTGGATCACCAATGACACATTACCAAATCAAATAAGATACTTCACATTATGCATCTTCCATCACTACATGTTAAAAAATGCTAGTGCTCTAGGTGAATATGTAAGAAACACAAAGTAAATATAGCTTGACTTGTTAATTGTATGTATGAAGCTTCATGTGAATATTGTAAACAGGTTATTGTGAACCAGCAATAAATGGGCTTCCAATGTACTCATTCTTCACTGCTGTATTGGCAGCAGATTTGATTTTATTAAGTGGTTGTAATTGGAGAATCGGCCAGTTATTCTGAACCCTTAGCTTGCCAATATTAAAAACAGTAGTTGGCCACATAGGGGCAGCATTAGGCTAACCTGCACTCACTCCGCCTGAAAGCAAGTGCATCAGGTGACAACACGCACTCTACATTTTATCATGTAATGAACCCATTTCGTACTTTGTTTAATATAATGATTTTTATTTAATTTTTCAGATTAATGAGGGTGTGACTGGGTTGTTTATTTAAAGGGGATACTCTTAAAGTTTCCCTTATTTAGTCTTTGCTCCAAGAGCCTTCATACTCTATACATACTGTACATATATTTGCTTTATGTACCAACATTAGCCACTAGGTTTAATGGAGGAGCCTTCCAACAGAAGAAACGTGGCCTTCACCTCCCAGAATTCATCACTCAGCTCACTTGACTTCTCAGACCTGACCCTTAACCTCCCAGCTCTGCCCACACCTGAAGCCTCAGGCCAGGAGGTAAGCACACGGGGAACGGAGTTAAAAACACCCATCTTTATCCACGGTGCTGTGCAGTAATTCTTGAAGAAAAAGTGGCAGCTCAAGCTGCAAATGAGGAAAACAACTGGTGTAAGGGTCATTTTGTATTTTTGTCTAATGGTCTCTCTCAGGATAAAGAAAGTTCTACGTTTGGATCTACAACACCTACATCACAAGATAAGAGATTCGGGTATGCCGAAGTATAATACTATTTGACATTGCTGCAAGTGTTTCCTTGAAAAAGGGACAAATTAGAATATTTGCACAAATTATATACTAGACGTTTTAGAAATAGCATCATATGCTCTGTGTGGTTCATCACTTATTGAATAGGCACTTTCAGAATAAGCTAATAGTGAATCCTGCATGATTGAAAGTGGCCACCAACAGTCAGAGTTAACAGAACACACAGCCTGTGGCGACAGTTGGTGAACTGGACCGGCTCTGTAGACCGGTGCGTCCGCATTTGTCAACAACACAAAGACAGAATTGTGAAGCGAGGCACACAGCGTAAAACATCTAATTGAAAGATACTAATAAAAGAAAGATGGTGTTCCAGCCCAGCAGAGCAGCAGATGTCTCTCCTGAGATATTTGGCCAATGTTTTCCACTTGAGAGCTATGGTTTTACTGTATTTTGAGAAGAATAAAATAAAAGGGGTTTGTTTTAGCTCACGCTGATGAAGTGCAGGTTGTAAAGTTGCTATAAGGGATCATTCAAATTATTGTCTTAAAAATAACACATTAATCCAGCTGCTGTTGCACAAATAGTGTTTTCCATTTTTGAATCCACACTTTGTAGTAATCCCCAACTCATCTCATAAAGATAAATGAATGATGGTGGATCTTGTACTTTCATGTACTTGTGCTGTGCTCCTGAAACGACACAAGAGTCCCCAGACAAACGGATAACAGCCCCCATGTATGCACCAAAAACCTAATCAGACAGATAATAAACATGTAGTTATATCACAGAGGGAAACATATCACCAATCAATCTCTATGTTAACCTCAGCTATTTGATTGTTGACTGGCAATGTATTTGGCAAGATTAGTTATGTGTTATCATCTAACGTGTTGTATTCATTCTAGGATGGATGTGGACGACTTGAGCCAATGGCAGAGTGAGTTCAGGAATCAAATCCAAGCTCTGCGGCAGTGGCTGACGAGCATGGAGATGAGGCTGCCTCCTCTGGAGCCCAGGGTCAGTTCAATCTGCCGTCTGCCTCCCTGCTGCTGTCGCTAAATCTCTCTAACTCTGTCTCATCCCCTGTTTCACCACGTCCCGTCTCCTCTCATGCAACTCTGCTCATCCCGTGTCTGAGCTAGTCTACACGAACAAGCGACGTGAAAGAGGCGACAGCCATGCTAGCAGCTGTACTTGTGTGCACAGTGGTGTCAAATTGCGAAGACAAATTGTGCGTTCATGTAGTGTCTGAATAATTAGTGCCCAACTGGGAAACATTCACATGAACGCCATCTGAAGTCAGAACAACAGCTTGAAAAGTCGGCAAAATGTTGGTGCTGAGTTGCTTACGTCATCACTCATGAACCAATTAATATATTTTTACAATCGTCTCTAATTATTAGTTTCTACTTGTCAATTTGTGAAATGTGACTTTCGTCACCTGCAATCTCTTTGTTCATCTCCCACAAGCACCTAAAACCACTTTTTAGCTTATTTGCATCCATAAGTTTTATTTTATCTATATGACTCTCACACCTGATCTTTTTATCTTTGTTATTAAGTAAAGATTGGAAGGGTTGTCAAGGTGTTTTTATTTATGTGTTTAAATGCTTTAAACACATAAATACAACACTTTTTTTACAGTGTCAATGTTTTTAACACATTCCAACTTCAAAGGGTATGAACATATCAACTGCCCCATGTTGGCTCAAGCGTCATTGTGGGGTAGAAGAATGAAAACTCTAAATAATAGTTTAAACAGTGAGTTATGTTTAACCTCATTCCAATAATGTCCCTCTCTTGTAGGACAAACATGGCTTAAACACATGCTTCAGCGTCCATGTCCATAGAGTACAACAATCTTCTCCTATCTTCTTTTATTTTTTATGAACATAGAATTTAATTGAGCATTACAAAAAAGAGGAAAGGGATTGTGGAGGCTTTTCAAAGTCCGGCATACTCAGACGGATACCAAGGTGGTCCTGCTCTGCTCGGGCAGGGAGACCTCTTTGGGCCACAGGGGGACAGAGGGGCTGAGGGAATCAGGCTCTATTGTGCGTGGCATGGACAGCCTGACTAGAGAAGTGCTTGGCAGCGAAGGCTCTCTGTCCACATGAGCGAGCACACTGAAAAGACATTAGACTCAGATGGTAGGAAGAGGCAAAGGGGACAGGGGAAAAAAGAATAGCAGGATCTTTACGGTAAGAGCACTCGGATCTGACTGTGGAGGCATTTACCGAACACAACTGTAGGTTTTAACACACAAACATTTATACCAATATTTATACAACGATGAATAACAGCTTGAGTCCGTTTACTTGTGTTACTGGTTAAAAAAATGAAAACTACTGGTCACATGTCACCAAGTCAGGCTGCATCAGCACAACCTCCAGATGTATTACATTGAGTGAGGTTGTGTTTGAATGGTAGAAGAAGAAATTGCCTTAGCTATCTTGTCTTAGCATAAAACCTGTTCAGGATCCTCCCATCAGCTTTAATTTAACCAGTCGGATTACATCTATCTCGTAATACCCTAATTTTGCTGGTTGCATATTGCTCATTCAGTACCATTGTGTTTCATCTTGGGGGGGTTGTACTCAGTAGAGAGTATACCTCCTCCAATTAAGGACCAACAGTCCCCTGAAACACACATTGGACTTAAACACAAAATCACTAGATCCAGCTTTTAATTTGGATTGGCACCAAATAATACACACACATATAATATCAGTCCCCTAAACATGCTTGTATTTTTTTGTCGTTTATATTTATGTGTTCCTGGATCCGCCCTGATCCAGATCCACACCATAATTGAATTGGTTATTTCCCAATCCGTTCCACATCCTTCCACTAAGTTTCGTGGTAATCAATCGCACTAACAAACAAACAAAACCCAGACATAAACTTAACCACCTTGGCGAAAGTAAATGGAGCCTTTTTAATGTGGATCATTCTCATCGGGGTCAATCCATTGCCCAGCACGAACTGAAAGCCAGTTTCACACAAATCGTTAACATGATGCAGCTCTGTGACGAAGCAATGTGACGAGGTAATCATTTATTTAAATGTACTAAGCAAGGGGTGACTTCACCTTCTCCCATGAGCTGTAAATCAGTTACACAAAAGGATCTAGAGTGTGATGTTTTTACTGTTATAATAAAAAAACAGTTGAAGCCTATATGGTCCATTAAATGAACCTGGTCCATTGTTTGGGCCATTAATCCTATTGACAAAATAGGATCTGTGTGTGAACCCATGTGACCTCTGAAGAAACTGAGCATTATCATCTGAAGAATAGACATTTTTTCCAACAGGAGATGGTCTTTGTTAAAAAATCTTTTTACCTGTTTTGTCTGTGTTGGAAAGCCATTTCTGTTTCCCTGGGGACTGATGTGTACGATGCACAGGCATGTCTTACCACGTCATGAAAGCTTGAACGCTTTGGAGAGCTTTAGTCTGACCCCCAGCAAGACTGTGTGAAATAAGGGGGTGTCTTTTCATCTATAGCATGGCTTTATCATACTGCATCCGACCACAGACCTTTGTCATGGTAATGCTGCTAGTCTGCTGCACTGCTGGTTCCAGTCTGGGCCTGAGGGACTCGTTAGTTAGCAGCGTGAATGAGGACATCCCTGAGAAGCCCCCCCAACATATATACAGACCCTTCTACAATACACAGGAGAGAGACACACCTGCTCCTTAACACAAACCACTGACACCTCTCAACACAGTTTTCCCATGAACACTGGGACACATGTGAGCTTCAAATTGTTGTCCGGCATGAATATGGTAAGGAAATGGAAAATGGAAATAACATGTAATTTAGAAAGTCCACAAACACCACTTTGAGAACCCCAGATTTTTATTAAGAAAGAAATTAAGGAGCAAATAATTTCAGTGATGTTGAAAAATATTTATATATTATACTATATATATATATTTATAATCAATATCAGCCATCTGGGACATCATTGCTGATATTGATGAGGGGTTACTTGAGCTCATCTGATTCGACTGTGGGGAGAGTCAGACCAAACAGATCGGTGATGATAATGTTTCAGTCTTTGTCGCCATGGGAGACAGTTCTGTGAACATGAACTTCTTCCACATGAGTAATGGTGACATGTGATGTGTTTTGGTAACAGTCTCTGTGTCAGGACCTGTTGGTGACAGGTCAAAGACAGCATCTCTTCTAGACAGTGGAACTAAGGTCAGAAGTTCTTCTTTTGACACTGCCCCCCCCACACTCAGTTGCTGATGACATTCTTCTAAATAAAGGCTCTCTGTGTGTTTTAAATGTCTCTGGTTTCCCTGGGCCTGGGGCAGATGCCACATCCCAAATAAGCCTTGTACACACAACGTAGCAACAGGCCTGAGCGAGCCGAGGAAGAGGGGTGAGAGATAATTTGTGACAGACAGCAAACAGCACCTCTGCTCTATGATGCTGTCATATCCTATGGGGAAAAATGGAGGGGGTTGTTTTCTTTGCTGTGAATCACCTACAAGACAAATGAATATAGAGGTATGTTAAACAAACTTGTTTGTTCTGGCTAAAGAATAAAAACTCAATTGTTGATCTCTTGCTTGCTTGGAGAAGCAAATTGATTTTCATCTTACAGCACTTTAGGTGATCTCCCTCATCAGAGGATTTTTTTAATTCACACAATTTATCAGTGCTAATGGCGATGAGGGGCCTCTTCCTTTATTGGTCATGCCTTCCTGTACTCAATGGAAAATGTGGACTTGCGGCTGTAAATCCTCTCTTCCTGCACGGGAGCAGTTGAATCAAAAGCGTAGCCGATGATCTGGTTGAACTCTTCTATCCCCAAGTGGCTAAATCCTCCTCTTAGCCATGACTGTAATTTTCAGTTTCCAGGCAGCACAGCAGGGCCTGGGCAACCCAACAGGGAAGCCCATCAGCCTTTCATCCACTTTTCTTGGAAGCAACGTCTTTTGGTGATAAATGACAGTGTGCACACTGAATGGTGCTTCTGGTCTGACCCCTAAAAGGCCCCCCCTCTCTTTTTCATTTCTTGTGAAGAGGGCTAATTACCATGTTCTGTAGAGGAGCCATTGAGGTCTTATTTAATTTGAAGGCTGCAGAGAGGTTGAGATAGCGCAGGAGGGGAAAACCCAGCGCGTAAAAGTCATTCCCATTTTTTACCCTGGTCCTTTGGCACACAGGATCTGTGATTAAACACACACTTTAATTTGGAAACTAGCCTTATGTCATCTCCCTGCCTGTGTCCACTCCATTATTGTGTGTGATTTGGGGGGGATAACGGCGGCTGCGGCAGGAAAGACGAGCTGACTTCCCCAGCTACAGATTTTACCCCCAGCAGCAGCTTATTGCATCACTGCATAGCGCGGTGTGCCATTTGCTCTTCAACTACATCAGCTGTTGTCTTTTTAAGAGCAGAGAGTCGCCTCTATGTGCACCCTCTGTGAAATGGAGAGGAGAGAGTTTTGGCAAAATCACTTAATTAGTACAGAGGGGACTGGAGGATGCTGAAAGCTGGGATCAGGTGTCATGGTTCTGAAACAATGTCTTCCTGGCAAATTGGTGCCTCATCACTGCCAGCTTCTTTCAGCAGGGATGGGGAAGGTGGGCCTTACTTGCTCATTAAACAGCTAAAGACATTAGCTCTGTGAGTGACCCTAAGAAACAGCTATCTGTGAGTTTGTGAATCTTTTCCAGCCAAATAGTAGAAGGACTGAAGTAGAATAGACGGAAGGTGCTAATAATGCTCCTGGCTGGTGAGACAACTACAGGATATTGTTTGTGGTACAATTATAGACGGAGGAATTCTTGCATCAGCACTGGAGAACTCAGGGGTTAAATAACTTGACCCTACAGGGGTCATGCTATTCAATTCACCCACACTCTGATTGGCCACAGCAGTTTTCTTTTTTTCCCCTAACTTTGTCTTTTTCCCCTTTTTTACATAAATTAAGGCTGGAGGAGGGTGGGGGGGTCAGAAATGGGGCAGTAATGTAAAAGGAGTGAAGAAGAAGCTTGAGAGCAGATTTGAAAGCAGAATTTATTTAAATCTCTACAGAGTCTGTACAGTTCATTTGAGGTGTGTGGTACTGTTGAGTACAAGACAATAACAGGATACACTCTTACAGGACGAGTTTTGCTACTGAAAATATTTTTTATGAATGTTTATATTTTTGTGGCAATGTCACATTAACTTGCGTCCAAGACACTTTTTTTAGAATCTGTTGAGTCTTTTCTAGATTTCTCAAATTGTTATTTGGGTGCTGTGTAACGACAGCCAGGAAATGCTCTAAACACCCATCTAATAACTCTGCTATGTTTATTGCTAACTAACAAATTTAACTTAAACTTAAGTCAGACATTAACTCCAGATACTGTCTGGACAATTGGGTTCGAAAAACATTATCTGGACTTTGCTTTTCACATATGAGCAACACAGCAGGACATTCACCTGGTCAGACATGTCAACGACAAAAGGACATTCTTCGCTGCGTTCGGGTGAGGGTTTGCATCTGGCTGGAGAATGAAGAAGGCAGGATGTGATGTATCAATTCTGCTGTGGAGTTCAGGTGTTTTTATTTACAGCACAATAACACTGTCATGGGTCCTTATCACCAAAAGCTCTTGAATCTCATTGCCTTTTTAAGATGACGTCTTCATTGGCATCTTCTACGTGTATGGATCCTCTTTTTCATTTCCAGATATTTGAATTCATTTAGTTTTTATCAGTTTTGCATCTGTTAGCAATGTCATCAATGAGCCCGCTTGCTCGTGGTGAACTCTCCGGATAATATCCTGCTGTATTGTCAGATGAGCTCACTTGGACATTATCCTGAGTTTTACTATGGGGCTGAGAGGAAAAACTTCAGAGAATGTCCGCAGCAACTGACTCTGACTTTTGTGTTCTCACATGCGACCCCTCCAGATGATTTGAGGAAAATGTCCAGTTCAGTGCACATCTGAAAGCAGCTTTAGTGTAAGTGGTCAACCTGGTAGACTCTTCATCTTATTTGGCGAAGCAGCCTTCACATTCAGTTCACTCTTGTGTACACGTAAAATACATGAGAGTGAACGTTTTCAACTGAAGACAGAAAACTGTCGTCTTTATTTAACTCTGTTTAATTCACAAAGTTTCATAACCTGCTTGAATTTCCCTCAGAATATATTGTAATAAATTATGTGTTGAATGAGTTATATTATGAACCTGGGGCCTAAACTAAATAAATCCGGTCCTCTACACACATCTCATGCTGAATTAACTAGGTTTGCATTGACAGGTTCGAAGAGATTTCCTCCCACATGTAACACACTGGACCATCTACACTCAACAGAGTGGTATTGATTTTAGGATATTTCATGGCAAGATGAACTGAAGGTACTCGCATGTGAACATTCCTCCAACTCCTGAATATATGATCATTTACGGCTGCACCAGCTGAGAGATGGATTACAGACAAATAAAATAGTTTGTGTAAAAAAATCTAGCATGAATGTGTGAACCTGCGATTAATTAGGAAATAGTCGGCATTCGTTGTGAGTCCTTTTTCTTTAACCAGTCCTGGAGCACTCAGGCAATCAAATGAACGACCTTGAAGATCGGGGAGGAAGCTGACCGGTGGGTGAATGCAGGTGTGTGTGTGTGTGTGTGTGTGTGTGTGTTTGTGTGTTGCGTGACAGAATGAGAAAGAATGCGTGGGTGTGTACTGTACATGCATGCGTGCAGTTGGTGGATGAGTGCATTGGTTGATTTTTTGGTTGGCTGGACAAAGACAGTGAGAGAGGAATAAAGGAAGGCAGGGTTTGAAACACAAACACTGATTGTAAGTCACCTGTGTGCACGTGTTGATGTCACAGAAAGAATCCACATGGTTTAGTTCACGAGAAAATGCAAGGGAGTGTTGCTGTAATGATGTTTGCATGCAGTACGCCTGCTGTACAGCAAATATTGTGACCTCTTGAAATGGGGCATGATAGAATTTCACCAGAGGGGGCCTTCCTTTGCTCCCTCATGCCAGAAGCAGAATCCGTATTATTTTCCCATTGCTCTTTACTTTGTGTTTGTTTGCAGCCTCTTTGTTTGCGGACAGGGGTTGAAATGGCTGTAAGGGAGTTGAAAAGTAATCTGAGATGTTTTACAGTAATTAGTCGTCTTTGTTGCTGTTGTGGAGACTGCTGCACTGACTCTGAATGGGGGAAAGAAGGGACTGCAAGGGGGATGGTGGGGGGAGTGCGGGAGGGTGGGTAGCAGGGTGGGTGTGGGTCCCTTCTTTTGTAGCCTGCACTTCTCTCCCTCGCCATCGAGAGAGGGAATGAGCCGAGGCAGCTGTCACTTAACATGTGAATGTTCTGAGGGGCGGCCCAGGGGTCTTTAGAAACCTCTCCTTTTTTTGCCCCCCTAGCCACCCCATTTTTCAAGCAGAAGCAGCATGGAGTTTCTGAGCCACAGTCAGACCCAGAGGAGGGGCTTTGTTGGATGAGAAGGGGGGAGAGAGGGAGAGAAAAAGCCTCTGGAAGGTAAAAGGGGGCACTTTGCCGCCTTGCTGCCTGGTACAGGAGCAACCTGAGCAGCAGCAGTGCTGATGGGAATGCCGCCGCTTCATCGTTATATGGAACTGGCACAAACTGACCTCCATGTGAAAACCGCTCTTGGCTGGGAACTGTGGGAGTTCAGCTGAGCCGTTGGAATACATTGTCTCCATCTGGGCGCACTATCCCATCAGCGGCGTTAACAAGGAAGGAATTCCTCTATCACAGCTCCCACAACAAAGAAGAAAGGGAGAGGAGCAGAGCTGGTGGGAGGAGAAGTGAAGTGAGGGGAGGGGAGGGGTGCACTGTGAGGGGAGAGGAGGACATTGTTTGCCTGTGACTGTGGGCAACGGAAAAGCATGAGTTATCAGGGCATGTGTGAGTGTGTTTAGAAAGTGTGTTTGTATGCATTTGGATTGAGTGTGTGTTGAAGGGAGTATGCAAGTGTATGTGTGTGTGTGTGTGTGAGGAGCCTTCAGTTTGGGATGTTGGGAGCTGGGAGGCTGTTCAAAGGATGCTCAAACAAAGCTGGACTTTTTTTTTCTCTTTCTCTCCTTTTTGAATGGTGATTGAGGACCGGCTGGATTCCTTTACTCATGCTGTTGCGCTCAGCTCTGCTTCAGGGTAAGTGAGCTTCACATCACCTTCAAACCGCCAAAACTGCCAGTGACCCAGGCCACACAGAGTTTGGGTTTGGACTTTGCGAGTCTCTGACTGAACTAGGGAGCCATGTGAAGGGGAAATTAAATATGTCAGCATAAAGAACTTTGGTGTGAATGGATCAGTCTAATGTAAGTAGTTTTTATTCTGTTCAATTTGTAAATAGTCTCTTAGCTGATGGGTTTTCAGGAAAAGATTCACAGTTCAGGTTATTGTTTTTGCATTTAGTGGGCAGGCCCTTACATTTATATTATATTCGCTTATAATCGTATCTTATATGTCCTATGTATATATATATAATAGCTTTTTGTTTAGGGTACTGTCTTTGAGACGAACATGTGACGTTGTACATTATCCACCCTAACATGTTATGAGTCTCATGGGCAAATGCACATCTGCCATTCTTGATTAGGAAGCACTACCATGATTACTACTACAGGTCCGTTGTTAACAGAGACAGACACACAGCAGTGACATCACATTACAGGGATCTACTGTTATGACTGATGATCATTGTCCTGCCACTGATAACACATCTACCATGTAGAGCTACTTAAATCATAGAAATGGGTCAATCGATGTAATACACAAGATTTACATTAGATCTCTTTTAAATCTCATTTTGATATATGCTGGAAACACTTATACACAGGCCTGTGTCTGAGATTTTGATAATAATTACTCTTTAATTGTGAAAAATAAATATGCATTGTCTTCCCAATAATAATATTAGGGGTTTTGCCATACCACAGAGAAGCCCCTATGTTAATGTAATAATGGAATTCATCAGGAAATGGACTGCGGTCGTGTATCATAAATCACTGGTGAGAGCAGAGAAAGGGGCTGGGCTGAATTAAGGGCCATTTCAAAATAGGTTAAGTGATGGGATGGTTAGGTCATCTGCAGTGTGAGTTAAATGGTGGAGTGGTTTGTGGTTCCCTGCATGGATCTCTCTCTAGTATCATTATCCTAGAAAGTGAGAGGTGCATATCAGATACAGGCTTGAGGCATGTTGGGAGGGTTTTCTCTGGTTTGCAGCGACTGCAAAATAATGTAGGTCATGGTATTGTTATTTTCTATTGTGCTTGGGCCAAAAACTACCAATAAAATGGCTCATTATCTTGTATTCAATATTGTTTTTCTCACATAGGTGGGTCAGTAGACATAATGAGAGGTGTATATGTTGGAATATTTGTGTGCAGCACGTGCAATTTGGAATTTAGCAGATTACCACACATGCAGTGCAGTAACCAGACACGACACACCCTCTCTCTTGAATTGTTAACCCATGTGGACATGGCCACAGACACTCTCTCTGCCCTCCTCAGGAGACCGCTGGGCAGTGATCTGAGCTAACTGAGTAATCATTGATCTTGAGACTGGGGCTTTGTCTGGGCACTACTCTCTGATCTGAATGTGTACTCCCCTGCCGATCCCCAGACTGCATCATCTGCTCTGCAGAGACGAGCAAGATGTAGGCAATTACTATCCTAATGCACCTGAAAGCATCACAAGTGGGTCGTCTTTAGATTTGGATTCTTAACTCTGATTAGTTTAATATATGAGAGGCACTAAGATTTGATTTGATTCAAATATGTGGTAGATATTGACAGAAGCTGCATATTCAGCATATTTATTTGCTGACAGCTTGGCTTTAACAGGCAACTTAACATATACACCAGTATGAATCCACCTCTCCAACATTTTAGCCAAAACAAAAGGAGCCAAAATAATAATTTGCATATTGGAGATCTTTAGACACCAAGCTTGTCCTGGACTAACCTACTTAATTCTGAATGGACCAGTCCAACGGGAGGGCCCGACCTCAACAGGAAACCAGCCTGTGATTTCCTGGTGGGTTTCACCTCAGCTCCTCCAGACCAAGATAATTACATTCACCTTTAACCCTTATGTCAAAACAATGCAGGCACTGAGCTGAGGGGGAAGTCCTTTTGGTTTAACTGATTTTAATCACATACAATGTAGAAAGGCTCATTTTTGAATAGTCATTCAGTGAGGCAGTCATAAAAAGAGAAAAGCCCAGTATCTCAGAACCTCCAGTTGATTTATGTTTGCCTTTTTCTATAATAGCAATTATCATATCACAATGCACTAAGGTACACAGTTGATTGTTGTATACCACTCTGTGTTCATCCCCCTTTAATTGTCACCCCAGAGAAATTATGCGATGTCTGCGTTTTTATGGCTGTCATATTCGATCAGATCCTCAGCGGGTTTCCCAGGGCTGGTTGAGGCTGAGTTAGAGAAAGAGCTGGCTGTCTGCCACCGGTTCTCCATGCCAGGCTAAACAGTGGGATCCTCGACAAGCCTGTCACACTGATTTCTAAGCACAGAATATTTTAGTTGGTGATGTGAGACAGAGGGAAGCATGTATGTATGTGGTCGAACGGAAGACAAAGGGAGAGGGTACATCCTGGCCAAGTATCTCTGCTGTAGTTCCCTCTTGTTTTTCAGTGTCAAGAAAAGGGCAATGTTGGCATAGGAAATCAGCAAATAAAGGATCTGAGAGACACGTTTCATTTGGTCTCATTTCAGTTTTTTGAAGATTTAAGCTGTGGAGCATTTAGGGAAGTTATAAAGACAAAAGGGCAGATGTATGTGTTTGCCTGATTTGCATTTTTTCAAATGACTCAGAGACCCCTTGTCTTATTCTAGGTAGCTGGAGAACCCCTTGCATGCATGGCCGAGGGGCCTTACCTCACCTATTACCTCACTAGCCTCTTGGCTGTAGGATTATGGGTAACCTCATCAGCCGGCCCAGCTGCCTGGGCCAGAAGTCCAAGCATGTGAGGACAGATGAGGCCTTCCTGAAAGAGTGCTACCAGCGACGAAGAGAGTGGCAGTCCCCAGAGCAACATGGGGAGACTAAACAAGAAGAAGCTGTCGAAGACATATCCAGAGAGGATGCGGACAAGGACAGAGAATTGGAGAAAGACAAAGAGATACAGGAAATTGATTATGTGAGAGAGGAGGGGACTCGTACTCCCATTTCAGACAAACCCCTCCGCAGCTCTCCTGCATCCACAATAAGGAGTAGCAGTACTCTGGAAAATGCCTGGCACAACAGTCCATCACCAATAAAAACATCCAGAAATGGGACACTAACAAAGAGAACAGTGGCACCGGAGTTTGCCAGATCCCCTCTGGCTTATCCCGACAACAACAGTGCAGAGAGGAGGGCCAGCTTCCAGAGGAGAGACTCTCGAGAAGGAAGTCCATGGTCATGGAAGACTGTAGCATCACGTGAGGTTACAGAGGTGACGGAGGTGACGGAGACGATCGTAACGGAAATTGTAGAAGTGACAGAGTATCCGTCGGGAGATAAAGGAGGAGACCCAATAATCACCAGAACTGTTAGAGTCCTGAATGGTGTGGCCGAGGAGCTTGCTGAGGTTGATAAAAACACAAACTTTCAACCACATCTCAACTGTCTTTCATTTTATCTCATCTCTCATTCTCTAATCTAACCTTAGTCTCTTTCTTGAAAAATAGAATTAAGTAAAAATGTTGTTTCTCTCAATAGCTGCTTTCAGACATGCACTGAACTCCGGATAATCTCCTGACGTTATCTGAAGGGGCTGTATGTAAAAATGCTAATGTACGATTTCTCCTACCAGCCCCCAAGTAAAAAGTCTGGATAATGTCTCCCATTGAGACCCCATTGTGTGGAACATTTCCGGAGTTCATGTCTGAAAACAGCTTATGACATGGAACCAGATCTTTAAATGAAATGATTCAACTTGTTTGCTGTCTTTACTGTCTTTACTTTGCAGCTCCAAAGTGATGGACAGTCAAGTTCAGACCAGGATTCCAGCCTGGATAGATGGAGGGTATGTTTCAGCCATACCTCTTTTATCCCCTATGTCCCAACAGCAAAACTGATCATGTGTCTCCTGAAAGCATTCTCATATTTTGTGATGGTCTTTCTCAAGGGAACAAGATCTGCCTTGGCACTGCAGGATGTGGCAACAGACTCCGAGACTTTTCTCCAAAACCTGAACGCTTTGCTCACATGGGTCGGTGAGATAGAGGAGCTCACAGCCAATCAGAAAGCCCCATCCTCAGAGGTCAAAGTGGTGAAAGCTCAGCTCCAAGAACAAAAGGTGTGTTTTCAGCAACCACGCAACACCTCATTCCTTCCTCTTTTTAAGAACTAAAGCACAGGGAACACAACTGGAATTTGTACCGATGTGAAGGTATACTAAGGTCATGTAAAATGCTCAACTGCTTCCTTTATAATATAAATTCAGTTATTTTCAGTGAGAATAGGTGTCATTCATAGCCACAATGAGTCTTTGTGAGCATTTCCCGGGGGTGTGAAGAAAGCGGGGAAGTCTCTCACCTTTCAGCTGTAATCACACCCATTGTCAGCTCGTTGGATCAGGTGAAACCTTCCCGACACTCGACAATGTAAGCTTGACACAGAAAACAGGGCGTCCTCCACACTGACACAAAGGCAGGCAAAAAAGAAGAATAAGGCTTTGATGAATATAAATTCTTGCTGCAATAGCGATGGTGCTTCTCTAGAACTAAACATTTTTCTGTAATACTAGTGGGAACATGACAGAGTCTGATTTAATATTAATACTATTCTTTGTGAGGGCTTTGAAATATTTATTACTTCTCGAAGCTTCTATCTTCCTACAAACAGGGGTGAACTATTATAGACTCCTCCATCTACAGTATGATAAACCACTTTGATTTAATAAAGTATGCTTTGTTGTCTTACAGCTCTTGCAACGCCTCCTGACAGACCGCCGGCAAAGCATGGACTCCATGATGTTAGAGGGCCCTCGGTTGGTGGAGGCCCACCCAGGAGAGGAGGGGGAGCAGGCAAAGGTCAAGCTCTCCACTCTCAAACAGAAGTGGGAGGCCTTACAGCTGGAGGCAGAGCAAAGGTCAGCCACTTTTACTGGCAATGCCACACGTTGACTTGACAAGGCTTACTGCGTGACACAAATCTTACTCACCCATGTTAACAATAAGTGGAAATTGTGTTGTCGGTAGGAGGGGGAGTCTGGAGCTCATTCTTCCCAGGGCCCAGCTTTTCCAGAAAGGAGCAGACAGTCTGCAGCAATGGTTCATATCTGTAGAACAGACCCTAGCTGAACTACGAAATGCAGAGAGAGTGATGCTGCATATCTCAGAGGCCACCGATCGCGGCAAGGTTGGAAATCTACCATGTATAGAAAACATGCAGATTATGGTAAATGTGCACCGTATTTTTTTGATAGATATGTTTTTGTTTCCACAGGCAGTCGTTACAGAGATACAGGTCAAAACCTCAGAGTTAGGGAAAATACAAAAGTTGGGACGTGATCTGATGGAAGCAATTTCAGGTAACATTTGCTAAATAAGGTTAAACCTTGATGAGGTTGTGGCACTAAACACTAAACAGTACAGCAGTATGGTTCAAACTAAGATTTACACCACTGGCTGAAGCACATCACGAGAAAATGTACCGACTGCCCTCATTTTTGTGTACTGCTGTAATTTTCTGTGTCATGTTTTTGTGTCTATATAGACTATAGTCAAAACAGTAGGACCTAGAAATAAATAGTTTCCATTTGTAGTGTATTAATGGTTCAGTTCTGATAAATTCCATGAAAAAATATTAACCCTACAAACACTGACTCACCTTTTACATTACATTACATTTCATTTAGCTGACGCTTTTATCCAAAGCGACTTACAATAAGTGCATTCAACCATGAGGGTACAAACCCAGAACAACAACCTTGATTGAAGATGGTGTGGACCTAACCTGTGTGCACTGATTTGTCCTTCCTTTCAGAGGAGGAAGCCCAGCAGGTGCAAGAGAAGATGGACACTCTGCGTATCCGCTGCTCTGTGTTGAGTCTGAGCAGTCTGGATGTGCTGCAGAGGCTGGAGCAGGCCCTGGAGGCCGCTAGTCGGTGCACCTCCAGCCAGGAGGACCTCCACCTGTGGCTGGGCCGCATTGAGAGGGAGCTCCTGGGAGCAGCAGGGGTGCAGACACATGCTGGAGACGCAGTTCTGTGTGCAGCTGAGAGGCAGAGGGTAAGATCCCCACACAATGTTACAATGAAGCAGACAGAGGTTTTCAAGTTGTTTACAGGGACCACATGGCAGCCATAGTGTAGCTACACAGCAAATGCACATGAAAGTATGTGAATAGATCAAATAACCTGTGAGAGCCAAACTTATTCTAATTTACCTTTTTTTCTATTGGGTGGAATTACAGCACAGTTTTGTGTGAGCCAAGCTGGTATCTAACCTTAGTTTGCTAGTTAGCTAGTTAGTGAGTGAAGGTTATAGAGGGCGCCTATATAGGAAATATTGCCCCTTCATGACAACTGCAGCGCATTGCAATCACCTTTTCAAAATAAAAGTCACAGGAAGCATACTTAAATGTACCCAGGTCATTGCAGTAACAGGTCGTTCAATAAACCAGCTACAATTTTACCTCAAATACAATTTTTTTAAGTTAGCTAATTCACAAGCTAATTCACAAACTAATTCACAAACTAGCAGTAAACACCAATTTAACTATGCAGCCATAGATACATTTACAACATAAATTGCATTACTTTGCCACATTTAGCTAGCTAGCTAAAGCAATGAAAAAGGTTAGTTCAGGTGAATTAAGCTGATTCAAGTAAAACCTTTGAGGTTCTTTTTTTATTTGAGAGTATGTACATGCATGACATTTAAATGTGTTCACCAGAACCTATTTACTAACAAAGACTGTGATTTGCCTGATATAGCTGAATGGACCTTCATGTGGTACCTTTGTTGTAACAACATGTAGATACATTGTAGGAGTATTTTACAGCAGAAATAACAATGTTCCCTCTAATTGACCTAATTAAATAATAATTTATTTTGATTATGATATTTACATGAGTTGCTAATTGAATATTCCATTCCCATTTACAAATTTTAATGTCAAAACAGGGACTAACTTAATGTCATTAGTTCCACTTGTGTATTTCCTGCATTCCTGGCATAAAAAATGGCTGCCATTATTTTCTGTAGTACATATTTCAATTATTGTTTAAGAAATTCTTTATAAATCATATTCATATGTATTTTTCCTTTTGTCCTAAATATTTCTGGCTTAGTTAAAATAGGAATATTAATATATCCTTTTTACTGTTTTATTATCCAGGGTGTTTTATGTGTTGTCATGCACTGTATGTATCACATTTATGACAAAATCCTGCCGCAGCCAAAATATGTTCCTGTGCTGTTGATAGGCTTCAGATATGTCGGTATCACATTTAACTGCTAATGTTATTGATGATATGCTAACATGCAGTATATTCTCATTAGCTGGAGCAGGCGGTGGTGAAGGAGATGGCTTGGTTCAAAAACACAGCGCTGGGTCTGGAAAAGCTGAAGACAATTAAGCTGGATCCAGATCTCATAGCAGGACAACTCTATGAGCAGAAGGTCAGGATACATAATATTTAAATTAATATAATAAGTAATGAGCTAAATAGATATTTTCCCACTTTTAGTAAAAAAAATCCTGGATGTTTGTGTTACCTGTAATTTCTAAATCTAAAGTTAGAGAAACCTTTCATGTGTGGATTTATTCTGATGTCTTGGCAGATTTTGGCTGTGGAGATTCTCCAGCACAGGTTCAACATTGAGAAGATGGTGAAGATCGCTGAAATCCTGCTAACGTACAGTGATGAAGGAGAAACAGGCGATCTCCGGGTATAGCCTTCACTATATTGTAATGCTACCACTTTAACTGATTATATAAATGTATCTCTGAATACTTATGATCTCTTTATTTTAATGTCATCTCTCCGAGCAGACCCCAATAGATGTGCTACAGGAACACTGCAACACCACCTCAGCCACCAATTCCCACGTTGTTCTGCAGCTTGAGCACGCTCAATCGCTTCTTCTCCAATTCTGTGAGGGGCTTGCTGAGGTTTCACCCTGGTTAGAAGAAACTCAAGCCCTCATTGGCCACCTCTCCCTGAGCACAATTAGCTATGAAGCATTTCGGGAACAACAGGACCTCTTACAGGTAGAAGAAACCAGCCTCTCCACACTGGAGTGTCATCTTTTCTCTTCCCTTTTTCTGTCCTGACCAACAAAGAAGTTCTTTGATACTTCGCGGTATGCCACCATTTGGCTTTGGGTAAACGAGTTGTACTTGTCAAGCACAGGTCATTTGTGTAATTTACTTCTTGACAGGGTTACTTTTCCACCAGTGGGGCATTTCTGATTTCTCAGGTATGCCAGGAAAAGTGAAAGTTTACTCTCCACATTGTTATTAAACCTTTCTTTATCTTTCTCCTCTGCTCAGGGTCTGAGAGAATCTATAGCAGAACACAGACCTGTGATTGCACGCCTGTGCTCTCTGGCAAAACGCTTGTCAGAACTAAATCCAAACCAGGGTGACGAGTTCTGTCGCAAGGCTGCAGATGCTGAGGAGCAGCACAGAGCCATTAGAGACCGGGTCAGAGAGACTGCCAGCGTGCTTGAGGAGTCACTGCCACGATTAACACAGGTAAGAAATGATTATAAAGATGTACTACCATATATCACAAATACCCAAGCGCACAACTTCATATCCTCTCCTCTTCCCATAGCTGAACGAGAGGATGACTCTCATCAGAGAGAGTCTTGATCGCCTGCGCAGTCGCATACAGACTCCCACGTCACTTCAAGGACTCACCCCAAGGATCCAGGAGCAGCTGCAGGACAACAAGCACACCCTGGCCGAGCTGTCCAAACTGGAGCTGGGCCTCAGCAGTGTTAAGACCCAGGCAGATGAGCTGCTGGCTAACACACAAGCAGCTGGCGATGGATCCATCGGCACGGGTAATAAATCTCAATTGTCATAGGACACAAATTATACACTTTAAAAATGCTGCAGGTGCAATGCTGTTCACAGATTCTAAGGTTTATTTTTATTCTAGCAATCCAGGAGCGCGTGTCCAGCCTGTCCCAGCTTTGGGATGAGACACACACTCAGGCCCAGGAGAGGGACAGCTGGCTGCTCAAACTCTTGGATCTCGCCATTAAGTTCTGGAGTGATGTTGGGGATGTCACGGCTGCTCTCAATGATGCTCAGCAGGCAGTTTTGGACCTCAATGCTAGTCGGACAGACTCTGAAACAATCCGCCAGAGCCTTGAAACCATGCAGGTTTGTCTGGAAACTCTCTGTAACGTAATAATCCCATATTGTCTATAATTATTCACTCTTACATTGTGGTACCTTTTTTTCCACTTCAGACTGTCAGGGAGGATATTGACAGTTTACAGGGAGATCTGGACATACTTGGCGTTGTGGGAATGGACCTCATGTCAGCATGTGGAGATACGGACAAACCAGATGTCACCAAGAGCCTGGATGAAGTGAGCAATAATTCAAATCAAATAATCTTTTTGTCTCGTGAAGATGTGTTGACTAACTTAACCCCCTGTCTTTTGCTGTGTCACAGCTCTACTGCATGTGGAACAACTTGAGCAAACTCTGGAACGAAAGTCACACAAAGCTGGAAGAGTCTTTGCGGCTGGCACTTCACTATCAAGACACAATGCAGGTGTGTGTCTACCTACAGTGCATGCTTGCGTTATGTGTATATACATACCCATATGCCAACAATGGTGATGATAGGAAGAAGAAGGAGAAGAAGAAAACTTTATATCTATCGCACTTATCTAGAGTAAATAAGGTCACATAGTGCTTTACAGAATACATGGGAAACTAAACTAAAAGTACATAAAAGAAAAACAAGCATCATCTGTTAAACCAGTTTAAAAAATCAGGTTTAAAGGCTTTACTATAAATATATGTTTTAATCAATGATTTAAAAAGGGTGCTGGTAAGCCTAATCTCCTTAAAAAAAAGGAGTTCCAGAGCCTTGGGGCCCTGACGGCAATAGCCTGGTAACCCTTAGCTACCAGTCTTGACTTATGAACTACTAGCGAGTGTTGGTTGGAAGATCTCATAGATCTGTAATATAACTGGGGCCAAGACTACGCTGAGCTTTAAAAGTTAATAAAAGAATTAAAAAATCAATCTTAAATTTAACTGGCAGCCAATGAAGAGAGGATTATGCCGTGATCTGCATTATAACCATGTCAGACTTGACACTTATGCCACCACAGCAGCGTCATGGCATCCTGCCAAAGACAAAGCTCTTTTATTTTTTTTGCAATAAGAAAGTTCAGACTCAGATAGTGTGGTTTTCTGCCAAAGGCAAATGAGTTTAATGGTCTGAAGCGTGTGAGAAAGTACCAAGGGAAAACTAGATGAAATGTATCCAGCTGTAAGGATACAAACATTTCATCGATGTCACAACATGGTAACAATGACGGGCTGAGTGGAACTAGGGTTTGGACACTATCTCATTTATTGGGCTTATATGCATATTCTGTTTTTTATTGCTTTGCTCATAGGGTCTGTTTGAGTGGTTGAAGTCTGCGGAGCTGAGGTCTACTGAGGAGTTCATGGTAGGAACTGACCTGGAATCAGTTAAAGAGCAGCTGTGTGATCTCAAGGTGAGTTTGTACAGCAGTGCACCCTTATCCAGCAATGACACTGTGTCATAATGTATCATAATTAATTTTGCCTATGTGTGAGGGTCTTATTTTCTA